>NW_027113985.1:113104-120768 GCF_000696795.3 Halyomorpha halys
GCCAATCCTAAGCCGATTACAGAGCCCTAAGCAAATCCTAAGTTTCGTAAAGACTGGTTGAGTCATGTTGAAGTTATTTCTATTTTTAACCATATATTTTTATTATATGATGTTATTCACCACTGCAAGCAGAGCAGATGCTCAACTCCTGGGAGAGAAATGTATTGAGAAAGATATGGGGAGGAGTCTCAAGGAATGGAATTTGGAGAAGGAATGATCTCTTCGGGGAACCCAGCATCGTGGCTTTAGTCAAAAGAGCTAGAATAACATGGTTTAGGAAAACCAGATGGTAAACGAAAAAAAGGTCGTCCCCGGATCAGACGGTTGGACGATGTGGAGAAGGATTTGAAGCTTTTGAACTGACAGATGGAAAGAGAAAGCAAGAGACCGTGTAGATTTGTTGGCTCTAGTGGACTTGCAGGACTGTAGTGCCATAATAATACTATGTATAGGAAGATGGTCAGGGTTGCGGTCAAAGGAGATTATTATTATTTTTTCATGACGTTTATTTAATCTCAATTTATTTTTTTTTATTCTTATTCTTGCTATTGTATCTTATCTTTGTATTTTTATTCTTATCATTGTATCTTTTTAGCCCAGATGAAGCCCTACAAAGTGGGGCGAAACGTCGGAAAATAAATAGTTTTTTTTTTACTAAAAATAGTACTATTTTTTTTTTCTCCTTTGACCGCAATCCTGACCATCTTCCTATATATCAATTTTTACGGTCAACTATATATACATATATACATAATAATAATAATATTTACCGATATGAACTAAATATATACAAAAAGCAATTGATTAAATCATTAATCCAATGTGTCCAAATAACTAAATATATTAATTTAAATTAAACTTTCAATTGTATTTAATTAATCTAGCAATTGCGAAGCATTGCCGGGTAAATATAAAATAAAACAACTCAAGTTGTAAGCAAAATTTTAAAAATGTCAAAGAAATATTTTAAAAATGATTCAATTTATAACCCAATTCACAGAAGGTAAAGTTCATTTTAAACAAAATTAAAAAAAAATAAATGTACTGAAGAAGTAGTAAAAGCTTCCGTTAAAATCTACAATAAAACTCGCTGTTTACTCAACACGAACACAGCGATCTTGATAAAACGAAAAAAAAAAAAAAAACTCCAAAGAGCTATAACACATTTTCGGCTGCCGTGACTCCGAGATTGAAGCTACTTGGTAATCAGCGAGGTACGCTGGTGACGTAATGTCCCGTAACCCTTAGCGCTGACCTTGCCACAAATTCTACGAGGAACTAGTTCAGCTTCTCTTTAAATAGATAATAATTAGTTACTCCTTTTCCTCCGACATTAGTCACTTACCTATAATGAGGCTCCTCATTTCTACAATCCTGTATGTAATCTTACGACCTGTTGCCAACTAAGTACTCGCCAAGGTCACATATCAATTCGTTGGTAACGCTTAAACTAAATTGAAGGAAGAGCTTAACACAACCAGGACCAAAGTGGCCCAGTAAAATAATACCATGTATGAACTGATAATTCGAAGGCTAGAAATTCAAATAATCTGTACGATAGTTAACAGTTTTAATTATTCAGTATTATTGAAAACTATACCTGGTCTTTATTAAAACACTCATAAACAATATTAACTTCTACCACTGTCACAAAAAAAGAAGAATGAATAAATAAATGATTCATTTATTGAAAAAAATATGAATAAAGACTGAATGAATGATTCGGTTTGAATTTTTTAAGTTATTTCCAGAGGGTTGCGTGCTCGAACAATACTGTATATTGTATCAATAGAATCGATAAAGTGAATAATATATTTTTGATGAATACTACATGAATTTTCAAGTTTGCTTCCATACAATCCAATTTCGTATTCCATTCACGACCATGTGTCAGAATATTCCTGCAGGCTAAGCATTCCGATAAGAACACGTGCAGTGAATCATACTTATTCTGGGTAAAAAAATTATAATTTTCTATTCACAGGGCGTTCCTCTGCGGAAAATTGTGATATCGTCATTAATAGGAAACAAAATCGATTTTGTTGTACAGCACATATTGAGAGGTTATTATTTTTAAAAAATGTAAGAATGTTCTAAAAACTTTAGAAAGATTTTTATTAAGTATTTTGGGCAACATCCATAGATATTTTTGGAGGTTCAAATAAACTGGTAGTAAAGAAAATATACTTAAAAAACGAATTAATACGAATTATTACTGGAATTAATGAGAGTTAATTTTTAAAAATCCTATCATTAATGTTTTCTGAGTAAAATAATTACCCCGAATTACATATAATTTGCACATATGGTAGATTTATATATCTATCTCATAACAGCCCTCTGTTTTTCAACATCTGTCTTCTATATTACTTCTCTCTATCTCTTACATCTATTATTTTTAATTTCATCTGCAGTATATCTTGGAGTGCACCATCTCTGAAGAGGGTCTTTCTATTTCTCTTTCTTTCTAGAGTGTCCCCGTAATGTATCTTTGGTCCAACTACAGGTGCCCAAACGATTTCAGTCTCTGGATTCTGATGCAGGCCGAGATATTCTGGTCATTACACTTATTATGCATATCCCTATTTTTCCTACTCATCTTTAACTCTAAAATGCAGGATTAGCTTCTATAGGTTACCACGGGTTTTATTAGTGTTTTGAATATGCTTTGGTCTCTCATAATTTTGGTCATGCCAAAGCACAGCATAATCCTTTTCTTTTCTTCTTTTATCCTTTTCCTTTCCACTGTTAAAGTGGAAGCTAATGAAATGAAAAATAGTTTATTATTATGGGATTAGATCCATATTGAACAATTTGAGGTAATTTTAATTTCATATGTGTTGGCCAAAAACAGTGTGGTCAAACTTAATTATAACTTATACTAAAATTGTATATAAATAATAATAGATACAGATATAAAAAAATTGACAAATACATAAAAAAATAAAACAAAAAGGTAGTTACATTGTTACAGCTAATCACTACTTCGATGCTGTAATTTCCCTTATTACATTATATAATGTCTTTGGGGTGGGGCTTGTTTATTCCATCTAAAAATTATTGAATCCTTACAGTCCAAAATCCTTCGTAAAATCCTTAATGCTCCTTACTTTGTCACAAATCAAGTCATCCATCAGGACCTCAATATTCCATATGTTGCCGATTTGGCCAGAACCAGATACCGTTCCTTCCATAATAAACTTCTCAACCACCCAAATCCACTTGTTTCTAACCTGGCTTCTCCTTCATTACCTAATAATCCTCCTAGGCGTCTGAAAAGAAGATGGCCTCGAGATCTTCTTCTCTAGAAATGTTATTGGAGTTCTATCAGTGGGTAGATTCTCCACATGTTTTTATCAGGTTACTATGTCACCTACATCAAATTTACTTGTTGTATATATGTGTATACAGTTGTAAATATCAATAAATAAATTATTAAAAAAAAAAATTATTGTTTTTGTTTTTTCGTCATTGATTTCTTGCCTCTGTTTGCTTGCTTTAGCGACCTTCTAACAATATGCACATCATCCACATATGCAAGAAGCTGGGTGGTTTAGTAAATTATTGTTCAACTTCTATCTATCATAGGTCTGTTTAAAGTTGTATAGTACTCTCTGCACGACTTGATCGATGAATATCATCCGGAAGGTTTGATTGAATTCAATAGTATAATAATCATTCTTAATTTAATGGCGAAATTAATTTTTTAATTTATTAAAATGTTAGACTGAAAATGAAAATATTGTGTTGTCATTTTGAATAACTACAGAATATTCAATACCAATTTCTTACGGCTGCTCTTCAATCATTTCTCGTCCATAAATAATACTTAATGATGTCATAAAAAACGCGGAAATATCATAAAAGAACTAATATTGTAGCTCATTACAAGGTATTCCTTTTGAACATTATTTTAAGGTTGAGGATATCGAAACAGAATAATTGCGAAGATACATAAGGTCAATACAGTCCAATTTTAATGGATTACGTGAAATTAAAATTGAGTAAAGAAAAACAGTACACGTTTGGTGTCATGGTCTGCCTTCACAAAATAAATTACTTCCTTCAGGAAAATTAAGATTTTAGAATATTATATATATCATTTCTCAGATAAAGTGAAAATAAAATATTTAAAAAAAACAGATAAGGCATTATAATTTTATAATGATAATAACAATGTGCAGCAGCAAATATATGTAATATAAATTTTAAAAATGTGTTTATATATCTTATAGTTTGATAAATAGACAGTTACGTGTATGTATCATCACTATAAAATAGAGAGAAATTTTTTTTTTTTTTACGGGATGCTTTAATAAGTTTTAAATACTACATTTTTTTTTTTTCAGTTTCAGTATATGCCAATGATGCTGTAATGTTAAAATCAAAATATTAATAATTTTTAAATCTAATTTCAGAAGGAATTATCAAGACTCTCTCAGAATACAACAACCAATATCAATTTTTGAATTGATTAAAAATATATTTAGAAGACTACAGAACACTGAATGAAGGGAACTACATCCGGTAAATATAATTCAAGTTATAGCATTGTAACGTATAAGATGGGCGTGTAAGGTTGTAACAATCGGATCCCTAAAATGTTAATAAATACTGAACCGACGGGTAAACATCCGAGGGGTAGACCGAAACGTATATGGGAGGATTGGGTTAAAAAGAATTTAGTAGAATTGGGTTTGGAGGGGCATCACTGGAAGGATGTATGTAGAGAGCGATTGGTGGTATCGGCATTGATCCTTCGGGTTCGTTAAGCCTTCATTATTATTATTATTATTATTATTATTAAAATTAGACAAGCAACAACTAGAATAATATAAAGCAAAACAATAAAATATCAGGCAAAGTAAACAATTTTTGTAATAATTTAAAACTTTGTACCTACATTTAAATCTATTCCTTTTGGAAGTTTCTTTGAAAAGACTTTCTGGCATTGATTTTTATTCCACCAAGCCTCGGATGTATGCCTAATAAATATTTATGTTACCTATTAACGGGTACCTAAAGTGAGTGTCCTCTAATATATAGAAATGTAATATTTTCCATATAAAGTAAAATAAAAAATACATACATAGCTTTTAGGAAAAATAAAAAGTAAACCTGACCTTCGATAATTCCGATTGTAAAACTTGAGTATATGCATTACAAAAGATATGGTAAATGATGTATGGAACAGGGACATGGTCATTCAATTGTTAAGAAGAGGCTCTCTGACGGACATATTACAATTCTTATCAACAATCGGAATTCTAATTCTATAATAAGTTATAGCAAATTTCATGAATATAGTATACCAGTTAGGTTCTCTTTGTAGAAGTACTACAAAAGAGAAAATTTATTAATATTAACTTGTGGTAGTCATGAAAACAGGTTCTGTAAGCAAAGTATTTTTTTAATCTTAAATACAAAAGATCATCTACATGAATAAGAGGGGGCCGTCCGTAGTTCAGATGGTTAAGGCCCAGTCTTACCAATTTGGTTTGTGCTGGCGGTGCCGGTTCGAATCCGGCCTGGGGCGTTGACTTTTTTTATTGAGTGGAGGTCCCAAAAAATGAAAACTTGACCTCCCCCTCACCGTGGTCAGATTAGTTGGAGGTCAACATGGTGAGGCAGTGGCAGTATAGGACTCCAATGGGAGTCTTGGCCGAAAAAATAATAATACATGAATAAGAACTAACAATTATTTTGAAAAGAATATACTTCTTAAAATATACAAGCCATAAAATATACAAGCCATAAATATACAAGCCATCATGCTGTTAAAACCTGTTGCATTACCTCAGTTATATTCAAAATTTTGAATTTCGATTTAATTAATATAAGTGAGATCAACTCCATTGATTAACTTATAAATTATGATTAACTTTGTTTTGAAAGTTCTTTAAATATATTTATGTTAGGTTATTTAAAAAGGTAATGCATGTTTTTATGATACATATTTTCTATTCCTTCAGGAACTCGACTATTATATATTAAGTTTCTTTTTTTTTTTTTTTCTTTTTTTACATCACTAACAATTCACTGTCTAAAGAGATATGCAATAGCATTCCGTCACTTAGAAGAATTAATAAAAGATATTTGAATATTAATGTATTTTGGTCTTAAGGATTATTTTATTAAATTAAATTATTTTTTCTTTGTACTAAGTATACCAATACAATAAAGTAATCACTCGAAAACGCCTGACGGAGACTAAAGGTAATCGAATATAGAGAGATGTTACCTACACTACGGAGCTCTTTTGTTCTCCCGGTTTCAGTTACGTAACCCTGTGAAAACTAGGCTGCATTTAATTATTCATGCCACCATCACGAGAGCAGTAATTGAACAAAACGTCCTGCCCTAGGACCCAGCCCAACTCGTTAGAGGTCCTATACTAATCTCCTGCCAAGTGTTGAATATGTTACAAGGTCACGGGTCGCGGGAAGATTGAAGTTTGTTTGCTAATAGCTCACTACTTATATTCCAATAACCTTCCAGCTCTATTACCAATTGCTTGTAGAGCCATATCAAACAGTAGAGGAGCTATTGGGTTTCCCTGTCTTAGGCTGCTTTCCAGTTTAGTGGACACAGTTTAAATACGCTACAACACTCTGTTTAAAACATTTTACTCGCCATTATGCATTTTGATAATCAATTTAGTTTATTTGGAGACAATAGTTCATGCCTAGCCAATCAAAGTTTACTCCAAACGTATTATAGGCTGTCCTAAAATCAACCAACATCCACGTAGTCAGCTTATATTCTTTTATCTTCATAACCGTCTGCCTCAGGGTGAAAAATCATTAGTAACCATATTGGGCCGGAAACGACCCTGATAGTCACCCAGTCTCAGTTCTACATATGGAAAGAGCCTGTTATATACAGTATTTATTATTAAAATATATATTCATATATAAATTGTATATGTACGAGTATTATTAAGCAAACCAGTCTCTCAATAATTACTGCACATTGCTGATTCTCCCTTTTTTTGTCTACTGGCAAAATTAAACCTCATTTGATTCTCTAGGTAAGGTTTCCTCTTACCATAACGTTTATAATTTTTTTTTTTTACAATTGTTGACAAATAAGTTGTTTTTAGATCTTCTGATTCCAAAAAGTAGTATCGCAAAATGATCTGTGAACAGCCTACCTCAAAAATGAAAAGCCGTACAAAAATGTAATTACATATTTAAGGCTAAATATACCTGGGATATGGCAGTAACTTTATCAATAAAATCGACTGACCAGAAATGATACTACATAGAATAGATTTTTCACATTTTTTTTATTTTCTAGAAAATCGCTCAAATAATTTCAATTAAACTCGGCAGGCAATATAAAATCAAATGGCCTTAAAAATCAACTAGACTTATTCTAATTAAGATAGTCTGACAGGACCTAAGTTCGGATTTTTCAAAATATCTGTAGCTAAAGTCCCTTTTATTTTTTTGAAAAAAAAACAGTGCTCATTGTTAATAATAATAAACAATACGTAAATACAATTTATTAAAGATGAATAAATAAAGGAGAAGTTTCGTTATGTTTTGTGAAAGTATTGTATTCTTGACAGGAACCAAATTTACATTCGTTATTTTTTAGTTTTATGATTTACTTTTGAAAATGATAATCAGACCAATTTGAACATATGGAATTGAGCTCTG
>NW_027113985.1:122793-123761 GCF_000696795.3 Halyomorpha halys
TTAAATTATAAAATAGCGAAACGAATTAACCAATCTTTACAGTCGTGATAATAACATTGGTAGCTGATAAAATTGGGATTTATTATATAAATGGGAGAAATAAAAACGAAATTTCGTTACCTTCTTGCCATAACAAAATAGAAATTTGTCCTGCTATACTTAAACAATCACAGTTTATTATGTAACCATTTTATCACGATGTAATGTCATACCACCGGGACAATTAACGCTTGCCCCATAAGGTAAGTAATAATTGAAGCAATACGAAACACTACTGTTCTAAGAACAATTGTCAATCAATTAGATCTATTTAAGATTGGGCAGTAGGCAGATTCGTCAGCTAATTAAATTGTATTTCTACTATAAATATATAACGTATTTAATTAATATATATTCATTCCAAAAAGCATAATAAATTTACCAAAACGTCAATTTTCTAAAGATTTATTAATTTTCTCTAGCTTCCTTCCCTAGAAGCTTATTTTTTTATTTTATTTAATTTTTTTTTTAATTGAAACAAACTTTCTTGTTCTATTTTACAAACATAATATGCACAGTAAATATTAGATGTCTTCGGGATATTTTAGAGTTTTAAAAAATTAAAATCTGTACCGCTACAACCCTGAAGGGTTAAGGGTGCAGTACTTTGTAAGGAAGTACTGTTACTAGACCAACGGTTGTGCAAGGAGCTGATTTTGTCAGATTTTTACTTAATTAAGGGTACCCAATTTATGAGGCTGACCACACACCAAAAGGACTCCAGAACCCACAGTGTTGACGCACGGCTACAGTGTAACAGAAATCTATTTTCTGCCCAGCCGGGGTCCTTGGATTTTAGAGTTTTACTTTTTCGTACAAAATAAACTGATAGAAAAAAAAATCAAAACAGTTTTGACAAAAATATTTAAATATAGATCGTTTATTAATTTATTAATTAAGTTTTTTTTTTATTTATTTAAGTGTTTCGA
>NW_027113985.1:123811-124625 GCF_000696795.3 Halyomorpha halys
TAATTAAGTTTTTTTTTTATTTATTTAAGTGTTTCGACCACTCGGGCTATTTACACTTGATTTACAAATTAGATTACAATTGGCAGTTGCAATTACAAAGTGAGAAATTTAATATCACAATTACCATTACATATTAACAATTACAATTTACACTTCACAAATTTATTACTGTTGTGGAATCTTCTCTGATCATTTCCTGTACACATGAAGAGAATCGGTTTGACTCCAGAGCAACCCAGTAAGAATATGCCCAACAACGAGATCGCTTCATTAATGAGTTTTATAGCAATAAATTGTTTGTTCTACGAGTTGTTATTTTTTCATAATTTCTTATTTCGGTTATTATACCATTACCGAATTAGGAAATAAATACAATCCACTCCATTCATATACCAGCGCTAAATAACTACATTTATGAAATTGGTGAATGACACAATCTTCCTCGTTTAAAAATAACAATTTATTTCACATAACGACGTTTTGGGATTATCCCCCACCTTCAGGTTGCTGATAAACTATTTTATATATAATGTATAATTAACTCCTTAATTTGTCATTCCATGCTAATATTGAATCATATTATTGTCAATTATTAAATAAAAAACGTTTTATAATATCAGCTATTATACATTTATCAAGGAGAATAATTACCTTCCTACATAAATACATTTATTTATTTAGCATTAAATTACATTTAAATCGGATAATATGCTCCAACATGGGGCCTACAAAGAATACTTTAATTGAGCAGTGACTCTTTAAGTATTTTACAGATTTGGCAAAAGGGATAAAATTACCATTCAAAACTATGTTC
>NW_027113985.1:126525-127085 GCF_000696795.3 Halyomorpha halys
CTCTTAAATTAAATTAAGTATTTTTTCTAAATAAACTGGGTAACGATACATCACTTAGACTGATATTCACGATTAAAACAGATTGTGTGTTAACCTTCATAAATATATTGCATGAGATTTTACACAATTTAGAGACTGAAATATAATATTAGGTTAAACAATAGAAAGATATGTATCAGGCGGTCTAAGCCACACTTGCCAGCCCTTTCTACTCCAGCCGCAGTATTAGGGCATAAATTCTGTCGAGGGTCACTCTGTGACGCGAATAAAATGCTCGAATCACGTTTCTTACATTCACCAACCTTAGTACTCACCACTTTCGTTTTTTTTTTTTATTTCTAAACGACACAAATCTACAAAATATTTTTAGATTCTCTATCCAAGTACATATCAGTTTTATTTTTAAAAGAATACAGTAGTTATGTATTATTTATTCTTTATTGCCTCAGGTATTGGAAATATTTAATTGCTAGAAAAACAATTCGCGGGTCTTTATTTTCATTTTTTAGCCCACCAGAATTCCAAAATCTGATGTTTGGATAAATAAATATTGCATTTTT
>NW_027113985.1:127135-127630 GCF_000696795.3 Halyomorpha halys
AAAAAAAAAAAAATGTGATTACTTTTTTTAAAGCTTATTTTAGTGCCAATTAGTTGTGTAAATTCGGCAAGATGAGAAAAAAAACGCTGATCATCGGTAAAAAGGGCTATGTTAATATTTTGGATAGTAATTTATGAATAAATTGAATAATATTGGACCAAAACAGTTCCCTGCGGGATATCGGCAATGGTATGGTTTGTGGGGAAAGTTATATTAGTGAATAGAAGGATCTTCTTCGAAAGAAGCCTGGCTTAATTTTTTTGTAAACAATAGGAAATTTTAATACATTTCTAAAACGATTTGCTCCTAAATAATTTAATCTTATAAATTTATTTATTATTATTTTTTTGTATGTTTTTTACACAAAACCATTTATTTGGCAAAATTTAAAATTAAATGCTTATTGTTACCTCGTTTTTTATTGTTACTATATTTTACTTAGGTGAGCTCCAAGGGAAATCAACAAACACACTTTAAACAAAAACACCTTTTTAT
>NW_027113985.1:131615-133516 GCF_000696795.3 Halyomorpha halys
ATCTTAAACATTATAAAATAAAAAGAGATATGCACTATCAGAAGAAGATACTTTTAAATATTTCATTATATATTTCTTAATATGTTGCTAACTTAACGTTTTGAACAGAATCCAATGGTTTAATAAATAAAAGAGGCGAATATCAAAAATAATATTTTTTTATGTTCTGCTGCTATACAAATTCGTATTTCAGGGTTTCGCGAGGTGAGAATAAGGAATATCAAATTTGTTTCTGCCAGAAATACTTCAGTTTAGCAAAATATAACAAAGGTGTGATGAATAATAGCAATCGGGTAAGATCGAATTCGCTCGGGAGTCTCCGATTTTCTAGCTCAAACCGCTTATTTCTCCATTTTCTATTATAGTTAATCATCAAATTATTTCATAGTTCATATTTATACACATTTTATTACTTTTAAAAATCCAAAGTGGATAATAATTTAAAATAAATCAAATTAAAAGTACTTTAGAGGAAGATTCTTTGAAAATTCGGCATTTAAACCTTGTTAATCTATTTCTATCAGACTTTTTTTTTCTTTTAAGCCTCGTGGGGTGCGTGGGGATGAAATCATGATGAAAACGTGTTGAAGGTAGCCTCTTTTTCTGCATTCTGGTAATTCATTTTAAGATGGGGCTGAGGAAATTTAATAATTTGGGAAGGGGTAGTCAGTATTTTGTGTCAGTATTTAGAGATGGGTCTCACCAGGTATGTTGATTCAAAGAATTTAGTTACTTGTACTCAGTCGAGTCTGAGTCTGCTTGTGTGTCTGCCGCCTTTCTGGCCGTCCGTACTGAAGGCTGTCAAAAAATTTGATATTCCTCCCAGTGATTAATTTTATCACTGTTGGTAGGTCGTGTGTCGTGTGTATGCGGTCCGTCTTTGCTCTTTGGGGTGAAGTTTGTCTCACTATACGTCTCAGTATACCGCTCTGAAACTATTGAAGCCTCTTGGCCGTTGAAGGTGCTATGTTAGTCAGCATAGGTGGTGCTCTGTAGAGCAGACCTTTGTAGATCATTAATTTGAGGCTGAGAGAAAGATTAGGAGAAGTTAGCAGGTGATGAAGCCTTTAAGACTTGGTCCTAACCATCTTAATCTTCTTATTTTAGTGGCGAGCTAGCGTCAGGTGTCTGTCAAGGGTAACCCCTAGACATACTATGCTGGTCTATTCTCGTAACTTTCCACCTAATAGGCTTTAGGGAGGAGGTAACTCTTAATCAATGGAAATAATCACATATATGCTTGGTTATATTAAATACCATTTTGCTTATTGAATCATTCAGCTTGACCAAAACCGTTACCGTTTTGGAGAAAAACGAAAAAATGTGAAAAATCGATTCTATAAAGCAGCACTTTATGATTTCATCGAAAATGTTGTTGTCACATCCCAAACTATATAACGGCCTTAATATGTAATTTCAGTTCCAAACTTTTCATTTTTGAGTTTGGCTGTTTACACACAAAGATGCACATACAATTTTGCGATAGTAAGTTATTTGGAGTCAGGTGACCTCAAAACGTGTATTTCCGTCGAAAACTGGAATTAAAATTTTTTCACGATCGCAATACATCTCCTTACTATATTCACCATATATAGGTAAGTGAATGTAAAAATGAAATTTTTTTTAAAATCTATTTTTAAGATATATAGTTATTTTTAACCGTTGTTTTAGCATTTTTTTAAAAATATTTATTTATTGCTATTTACAACTGTACATTATAATATATTTGGTAAATCTGATCTAAGTTAAATTTGGAGTGTTACAGGCGTGTAGAGAAACTACCCACTGGTAGCACTCTAATGACATTTTACATTAGCTGGTCTCATGGCCATCTTCTTTTCAGGCGCCTCGGAGGATTGTCAGGAATGGAAGAGGATGCAAGATTAGAAACTAAGGGGTTT
>NW_027113985.1:134888-148192 GCF_000696795.3 Halyomorpha halys
TGATAAGTGACACTTTGGGAATACAAAACATGGTAATTAACAAACACTTTAACATTGTGAAAGCTTTCATTTTATTAGCTATCAGGAATTATGCGAGTTGGTATCTTGGTGGTCTGGTACAGAGTTTTTTTTTGTTTTTTTTTTATGACCGAACGCCTCATTTTTTCTGTTTGTCTAATTTTAAATTTATCCAAAAAGAGCATATTAATTGCCTGAAAAATTCTCTTTCAGTATGCTCATCTTAATTTTAATTCATTTACAAGTCAATTCACAATCATAACTAACTACGGTGCAGTTTTTTATCCAAAGACCTTTTTTGTAAATATTTTGGATGAATGAGTGTTAAGTTGGTTTTATTTTTAATTTGCTATCAATTAATTAGTATAATTATATTGATTTACTTATTTTTACTGTAGTAATATTAGTGAACCATTATTACTAATGTTATAAATATTTCTATTTTATTATTCATTTATCTTTTTAGTCCTGTATAAATAAATGTTACTATTACTAATTTTTTTTTCTCCAAAATTATTATACTGTTTCGGTCTATTTAAAGATTTTATTAAAAAATTGACTCCTTGGATATCATACCTTACATATAATAATCATTGAGTTTCCACTATTAAATTCTAACCCATATCTTAAATTGACGTAAGTTTAGATTGATTTTCATAAATAAGAACTTCAATTAAAATCGCTCGCTTTGTTTATTTTTCTGAAACGTTTTAGCCCTCTGGTCATTAACAAGGAGACCCTTAAAATTGATTTGTTCTAAAAGTTTTTCCTATCTGCAGGCTACTGTAGTTCTCTCGTTCATTTCTATTATAAATACAGACATATATCAATCTCTTGTCTATATTTTTTAGCAATAAAATATTTGTGGACAGTATTCAATTTATTTTAATAATTGGGTATATTACAGTAGTGGGTAGAGTGAATAGTACCCCAAGTTTAGTTCACTAAGAAGCCTCGTTATCGGCTACACCTTTCTTTGATCTGATAGGCGACATGTGCCCTGCGTAGCTGATTGCTAACTAAAAAAGAGTTGAGCACCTTTCGATACAACGTACATCAACACGTTGGACAGCTTCCCTACAAGGGAAAGTTACTGAGTATTGTTTGCAGAGCGAGAGTGCCGATTATGCCTCTTCATGTTTCCTTGTGGGAAAATACGGAAATATTCAATATTTATTCAATAATGGCTATAAATATTAGAAACGGGCTCGTGTGAAAATAATAACAGAGAGAAACATAATTTTAATACAGAAGAAATGATTTTTAAAAAAACTCCGTTCGAGCTGCCAGTTAGTTTTCACAACCAAAGTCTTACCTGTTTTGTATCTGAATACTATTATTATTAGAGTCTGGTTGTTAAGCATATATTTTTATTATATTGTATTCTTGCAATTTAAAAATTAAAAGAAATGTACACATGAATTTTGAAATTATATACGAATTTAGTATGTCGATAACATGTGTGCTATCAGTCAGTGAATAATGACCCATATCTTATATCCCAACCTCTGCTATCCCACATCACAACCCTTGAAGAATGAAGTCAAAACTGGAGGAAAAAAATAAATCCCATCAAATCCTTCGTCGTTTTAATAATACTCCCTTTACTGAAATCGAACAGATTCGCTACGTAGGACTACATCTGGAATTGAAAAGACGGAATCGTCAATTCCGTCTATTAAGACACTTCAGTTTAAACTTTTAATTAATTACAAAAGAGTAATTTACATGACTATGACAAGGCCTGTATGAACTTAATGAGTAGAAATGTGGGGCTGCACTAGAACAATCGAATTCCTTACGATCCAAAATCCTTATTTTGTTACAAACAAAATCATCCATAAGAAACCCTATACTGCCGATTTGGCCAGAACCATATCCTTCCATAATAAACTCCTTAACCACCCATACCTACTAATTCCTAACATTGCTTCCTCTCATCTTCCTTATAATCCTCCTAGGCGTCTGAAAAGAAGATGGTCTCCAGACCTTATACTCTCAAAATGGTCTTGGAGTTCTACTATTGATTAGATTTCCCACAAGGGTGGTTCCATACAACTGTAATATAGCTCTCATCGCATTTACTTGGTGTATATTTATTTAATACAATTGTAAATTTCAATGAATAAATAAAAAATTGCAAATCTCCGGAAAAAAAATACTCAATAAATAAGTAAAACGAATTTAATTTTAAAAACTCAAAGCTAAATATTAATGTTTCATAATTATTTTTCATAAATTAACTAATAATTTTCGTATACATCCGCCATTTTTTTTTCAAAATCATACATATTGTGAAAGCCTAAGCCTAAGCACTTTTGAGCCAGAGGTGATCAGACAGGTAGAATGAAAAATGCTAATCCAGGATAACACTAAGCTTGGGATTTCGAGACCCATCCTAACTACATAAGATTAGTAATTACAACAGTGTTGAAGGTTGGACTTGCAATACCTACATCATTCTATTTAAGTATGTTTATGCAACCCATCCTAGAACTAATTTAGTTTGACCTAAACAAACTCCTTACCTATAAACAAGAGGTCTATTATTCAAAACGGTTGAGCTTGGGAACCCACCTGTAATACCGCCCTGAGAAAAAATATATTATTGTTGTGGATTAACAAAGAAAATAGGTGAGGTATGTAAGTACAGTCTACAGAATAATAAAATACAATATCATAAAATCAAACATATATAATTTTGACATTATAACACATATATTACTTATTTGTGTTTTCTTTATTTACTTTTTACCTTTAAATCAGATGATAAATTCATTAATTATAAAAATTAATGACTCTGCAGACCCGATGGTTCGATGGCGTTACCACCAATCACTATCAACATAATTTGTCCAGTGACAGCGATCCAAACCCCAATTTACAAGATCAATCTTGACGCAACCCTCTCACTTACGTTTCGGCCTACCCCTAAGACGTTTACCGGTAGCATCACTGTTTATTAATTTTTTTTACGGATACGGTCGTTACGTACCCCTACAACCTTCCAAGTCCATAATATTCGCCAGATGCAAATACTTAAATTATGTTTATCGGTCCATATAATTCATTTCGGCATAGAATAGCCTTCTAAATTCCCCGGATAAATCAATTAATTATCTATTAATAAGTTCAATTAGAGTTCTAGAACTCATTTATAATTAATACATTTTTACTGCATGTTCCTGCATTTTTATTTAGGTGCATTTTACCTACCCCTCTCCCAAAACTGAGAATACTACCTGCATGGTCTCGACGGTTGGATTAGAACGAGAAAGATACATTGTGTGACATGACCCGCCTTCATACATTCCGTTTCTTCACTAAGGAATATGCAGAAAGATCTCTTCAGTACAAAAAAAAATGTTCTAGACTTTCATTTTTTAATTTTTTATAAGATTAAAATACTTTTCCGGTTCCGGATAAATTGTTATTGATCTGTTTAATTATTGATGGTAATTTGTGATAATTCGTATATACACTCTCATGTAAAGAACTAACCAAGGGCGTACCCAACATCAAAACTAAAATGGGGGCAAGCCATAGTCAATCAGGTGGTGACATCTCACCATGGAAAAGGAAATGAAACCAAAATTATACATAACTTTCGTAGAGCTTCATTAGTTATTACAATTAATATTTGCTTGAAAAATTACTTTTAATTAAATTAATATTTTTTTCACTACTAGGGAACGCCTATGAAACTAACCATAATATAGCACTTTGGTTACTTGGATCCATGTACAATACTAAACTACAATACTGACCTCTACTGGACCTAAGTTGTAACGTAGTGTTATTTTCAATTAATGTTTTGGATGTAAGTGTCTGTGGTAAATGTTTGATGTGGACACTACAAAGGCGGGACTATACAACCAATAACTTGAACTATTTGAAATATTCGAAAGCCAGGAACAACTGCCGATTGTTGGAGATGTGCTCGGTTCCGGTTGTAGACAGAACAATATATGTCTGTTTATAGAAAGAGCATAACTTTCCTTTAGGTTTTCTGTTTTGTTTTTTTATTCAATGAATGCCTTCTCCTTGTCAAATATAAGGAATGCACAGAAAGATCTCTCTTGAATATAAATAATCAAAGATTACAAAAGAAATTTAATACTAAATAGTGTGATAAAACATGTTAATGGCTTTTAGAGATTTAATATTTGTGAATTCACGTTAATTTTTGTAAAAAGTGTAAATTATAGCTACGCGACACTTTTTGCACCGAGAAAAAAGTGCTGGTTTGGCGCAGAAGCAAAGCCAAAGATTTCAGTTTCCTTTAATAGAGATGGAGTATCAAATGTAAAATAACACTCTCATATTGGTTAACAACTAAATATATAGGCTTAGAAACATTAATATTCCAAAATACATTTTATTTTTTATAAAATCAAAAATCAATATTTTTATAAAATTATAAATCAATATTTTGGGTATGTTTAACTTATTAATTAACTTTAGTAATTTATTCGAAATGCCCTATTGATCTGCCAACTGAAATATCATCATTGGATTCTTTTAATTCCATGATTAATTAACGGGGAAGCCGTTATTTAATCCTCAAATGTGGATATCTACAGGAAGGTCCTTTTTCTCTTTCAAACTCCTTTTGGATAACCCTGGATCTACGGTACAAGACAGAAGTACTTTTCTGAAGACCGTATTTTTTTAATTCGAATGCATTTATTTCTATTACTAATTTCTATTGGTTAATATTCTTGAATTTATCATTTAATTAAAGTCAACAGTTTTCTACCTCCCTTTATACAGCTCATAAAATAAATTTAAGTAACAGCCTGGTAGTATCAATAAGACATATATAAGAATTCTCACACAACGCTCAGAACAGAAACTGGGGACTTTGGTTTAAAGCTGAGTTCCTTATATAGCGCTATAATGAATACTAGATTCCATGTTTGAATTATACATACCTCGTAGCTTGGAATTGCAGGTAAATTTCAAAAAATGTATTTTAAAGACATTTATCGACAAGGTCTTTATAACATGGCGAATATATAGTAACATCTGAAGAAGTGTTGAGGTCCAGGGTCCCATTTCAAGAGGAAAGGAGGTTATCCTTATATATTTTATTTCATACCCGATCGGCCGGGGCCCTGTTTCATAATGAAAGCTAATAGTATTAGTTCATAGTACAAGTGTAGAAACTAGTGTGGTAATAATACTAATACTTATTTTTTCACGTAGGGATGATTATTAGTGATATTACAGGAATTAAAAAATACTATAAAAAGTTACTATTGTACAAATCTGTGTAATTGAATTAAGATAAATGTACAAGACTAATAGTATTAGTCTATATATACCCTTAATAATAGACCCTTTTATTATATATATATTTTTTTAACAGTTAATTATGGGGCGGGGTATAGTCTCGTACAAAATGCACCCCTAACTATATACAATGTAATTATTAAAAGAAGAAAAAAATAAAATAAATAGATAAGAATAATGCTTCTTAATAAAAGAGGAAAGTAAAATTAATAACAAAAAATAATGATATTGATACACTTAAATAAAACAAACAATTTCCCTCTAATGGTAAAAAGAAACAAGTTAATTTGAAAAAGGGACGAGAGAAGAAAATAGAAAAAAAATAATAGCAATGAATAAATAAAATGAGTAATAATAAAAATTAAAATAGAGGTAGTGTGACTATGAATTAATTTTATATTTATTAAAACTTATAACAGAATGTCCTGCAGCAGTCTGGGCTTCAGTCTTCGGTTTGAGGGCAACTAGGAGTGGAACTTCATGAACCGTTTTTTGATATAATCCTCTATTGACTCCATATGTAATTCGCGATGCAATTGGCTATTTCTTATGAACCAAGGAAAGGAGGTTGTTTACATAGAACAACTAATTTATAGGTTTTTTTACATTTCAAGTATATGACAATAAACCGTGAGTATCATAAAGTATACCACAATTTACGTAAATATTTAAAAATATAAAATTTAACTTGTACTGCATTTAAAATGATTTATTTTCAAGTAAACACAATATATTAAATAAACACTGGACAAGGACAAAAGGAGAATTCTGATGATATTCCTAGATGAACAGATGAAACTTACATCAGTGTCGTAGAACACTAATAACATCTCGAAATTGAAGTAAAATCAAAAAGCTAAAAGAAATTAAAATACTTTGGACAGGTAAGCACAAAATAAATATCATTAGTAAAACTGATAATTCATTGGCTTCATTCAGGGTTCAATTGTTCAACTCATTTAACGTAAAATGATAATCGCAATTATTTAATTTTTTTACAAAAATGATCCGTCAGATTTAGAGCGCTTTAGATTAATTTGGTAAATATGAACAAACATGGAATTCAGCTTGCTCGTATTTCTAGTGGAGAAGATAAAAATAAGAGCTATTTATCGAAAAGGAAAAAAGAGAATCATTCGTTTCCCATCAAGGAAAATGAGTAGTCAGAGGTCGGCCAAGGTCTCGGCAAACGTATGAATGAAACTAGAGTGTAACCGGATTTCCGGCAAATTGAATTAAATACAGTATGATTAGTTAGAAATTTAAATTTGAAATTCATTTAGAACTCTCTCGGTCCAAATGCATTCAGTTTTATGAAGCTGGTATTGGAATCTTTTTTAATATTAATTAATTAACAGATTGAAACAGCCAATAGTATTCGGTTCCCAAAATGATCTTCAAAGTTAGTGGGTCATGGTCTCTATTTTCACAGGAATTTTTATAATTTATGATTTTTATTGGCTATATTTATCAGCACCGAACCTTGGCGTTTACATTATTAATAATTTTACTCTTACTGCTTTTTCCTTCATGCTTTTATTGTTTGCAACGTAATTGAAGCGTGTTCTCAGGTGGCTTAAAGAAAGTCAACTAGGCATGCGGTAAATTCTCTTCATAAAATGCAGTATAAAAATTTTTTTTTTTTAAATGTCATGTCATCTGTTTAATAACAAGGATTATAGAGATATTTAAATTTGATAATTGTAAGTTACAGAAAAAGTAAACTAGAAAATTTTTTTCTTTAAAAACCAGAATAATCGGTATTTTTTTCAAACCATTCTCAGAGGGTTATCGGCAACTTTTGAACGTAAAAAGCTCTATTAGAGTTCATATTTTAAAAAAATTACTAGATTTTCTCTTTAGGAAGTCTGGTAAGTCAATTCATAAAATTTTTTTGAGGTTAATAAACTTCCAATTGAATGTAATTTATTTTAAATTATCATATTGTAACACAACGTTTCGGGACCACTGTCCTATATTCATGTACTTTAAACCTCATAATTATTCAAAATTTGAATTTCATAAAGGCAATCATGTCACATCTTTACACTAATCTCACTTTTCTACCATTACTTATTGGTGCATTCTTCACTTCTCTTAGTAGCACGACCAAAAAATTTTTATGAATAAGAAATTTACTTTTCTTTATATGATGCCAATTAAGTATTTGATTATTGTAGGTAGTTTTAAGGATATGAAGGAAGAAAATTTTTTTTTTCTTTTTTTTTGGAACAACCCATATTTTTTATACCTCTCCCAAATTGGTTGGCAGTCATTAATTTTTACTAGTAATTATATATAATGTTCATTTAAGTAATAAAAATTGAGGTGAAATAACTTAATTTTTACCCTGGGCTCTTGGACTATGAAGTTGATCCAATCTATATGCAATCAGAGAGTTTCATTATTTTTTGAAAATATCATTCAATGGAAACGTTAATTAAACCGACATTTATCGGTAAAAAAATAATTATATGTTTGTTTTTTTGTAAACCAGCATATAAGGATTTTTCAGAATTCAGTGACACATCTGACATAAAAAAAATCCTTTTTTTTTTTTTATTCTGTGTTTGAGCTATTTCATAGATTGTATTGTAGACTGGAATTAATTTGTAACAACCCTACTAACTTTAGGAAGCTCTGAAGAACCTCAGTAAATAAAATATCCGCAATCTATGCTACTAACTATAATGCTATATAAACACTGCTAATATATCTACTATAATATAGGCAACGACTCAAATTCTTGCCACCACTCTGCTTCTTCTTATTATAAGTTGAAGCTTCTTCGAAAGTTGACCTCAGTCCATTATTGGTTGTTGTTGAGTCAAATTCGACATTTTTTTTAGAAATTACCGGCTTGCGATTCATTCAATTTATTACTCCAGATTTTATTTACACTTATTGGTGTTTAAATTTTTCCATGCGTGCTGTTTTAAAATAAATTCTAACTGAAACTAAAAGTTACTGAAAGTCTATGTCACATGACTTTCTAATTTTTAGTTAAAAATTTAATCATCTTTTGATACTTTATTAAACATATTAACAAATAAAACTGGAAAATAAACGTTATTTTCAATTTAGGAAAAAATTAAATAAATAGAAACATATACCAGAAAACTACAAATAACATATTTCAGGTTATCTTGATTCTTTTTGAAGGGACTTTTGTATAATTTTTTTCAACTATTCAACTATAATTAAATTTATTCTATGATCAACAAATTACATAACAACAAGGACATTTGCACTAAACATATTTTGAAACTTTCAGTTGTATGATTACATCAAATATAGCTATTGTTATCTACAATATTACGTTAATTGATAAAATATCACACGTTACTAAGTAAGGAATGCAACAGAAATTTTACAAACGATGTTCATTGACAAGTTGGCGTAGATTTCCTTTTTTAATATTCATCTTTGTTGTTTTTCTTTCATGTAAATATATTACGATATTACGATTATATAACACATTTATTGTTAGACAGTGAATGAGAATCAGTTTCTTCAGATATGGTTCTTTAATATTCTTATAAATATTAAAACTTTTACTAGAAACTTTAGAATGCAAATAATTACTTCAAATGTATTTGTTGGTCTTTTTGAAACAGTTCAGCTTTGGTTATCTCCCAGACAAGATAATGAAAAAAAATTGTTTTACTCAATTTTTACTATTTCTTTTCCTTTGCTCTCAGCTCATTTATTTTTCAATAACCCTGTAGAAAGAAAACTTGACATAAATATCATACTTTTGGTAATTTTTCAAAAATGATCTAAAATAATTGCAATGAACGAATAAAAAAACATGGTTATTATTAATAAAAATAAAAAAGTCTTAAACAAATTTAAACTTTTATACTTTTTTCAAATAACTATCCGGAGCTAATAGTAACGTACGCTGGAAAATATATCCAATAGTTTTTTATCTATATTAAAAACAAAATGTATTAATTTCATCTTAATAAAGATTAATATTAATTTAATCTTCCTCACCATGCCTCTTCTTATATAACAGGTATGTAAAGTAATGGCCTATTGATGAAACTTTGACATCAAACTATAAAATAATTTCGTTCATTTTGAGAGATTGAAGGGCCAAAAGAGGCCATAAAAATCCCAGAATAGTGGAAGGGAGTTTTTCAAGGGAAAAAGGAGCAGTAGACAAATATGAGTGTTTTAATAAATTATTAGTTTTGGTAGTACATGTATCTTAAATAATTTTGGAAGCTTCACAAGCAAATAAAAACAAAATGTGAATTTTTTTTTCGAAAACATTCATTTTCTTGAGATTAAAAAAGCACATAAATATTACGAAAAAATATACAAATTGAAATATTTTCCTAGAAAATTTCGTTTGAAAATTATCTTAAAGTAATAATTCAGCAGAATCCATTATAGAAAATTTAAATAAATTGGAAAAAAAGAAATATAATAAAACATTACTTTCTTAATAATTTATTATATTATGTGAAGATTGCTCTCGTCAAAATCTAAATATAGTTCAAGATAAAAATTACCAAAAGTGAGCACAATGGAGTTTTATACTCGTAAAATAGACAAGTTCGCCAAACCATGGCGAATTCAAGTATGTACAAATGTATGTGTTATGTGGATTGTATGGAACATATCACATATAGCCTGAATTTGAGGCCAACCCGTTGGAGTGTCCGTTTTTGGACACAAATCAACGCCCATTTGGCCTACCGCATTTTATGCATCCACACTTTTGTATTGAATTTGTCCTCACAGTGTCTTAATTATTTAAAGAATTACCCAGCCTCTGGAATTAATAATTAACTCTAGATTAAGATTGTATAGTATCAATTTAGTATAAATGCATTGTTTCAAATCTTGTCAATTAAATTTAACGCATTATCTTTTGTTTTACATAGCACAAATATATATTTATAAAGCCATTATTTGTCTGGGTAATTATATTAACAAGTTTTTTGTTTTTGTTTTATTTTTTTACCTACATAGCAACCTATGCTAACCACCATGGGGAGTCAGGTTTTCATTTTGTGGGACCGCAACTAAATGAAAAACTTCAACGCCCCAGACCGGATTCAAATCGGCGCCGCCCGCAGCACTCAGTTGATAAAACTGTGCCCAACCAACTGAGCTGCCGTCCGTAGCCTTATTAACAAATTTCTGAAAACCATTCTATAACGAAAGTAGAGTTTTAGGTTATTTACTCTCACTTCTAAGAATTTTTATTATCTTCCTCCTAATGTGCCGATTTTCCGCTTCCTTTCGTTTAGCTTATCTTTATTTTGGTTCTTTTGATCATGACAATAGTTTAATAAAAGATAATAGCCGACATATGTCTGACGTCCACCATGTTTGCCTATCTGGAAAACATGCGTATGGACGTAAGTAACTTTCTTTATTTACTCAGCACTTATAGGTGTGACTTGTGGTGAGAGGCAAACATGTGGGAGAGTGGTTCAAGACGAATCCAATAATACTAATACTCGGTTAAAAACATCCCCATTAGCGTTGAGGCCATCGCGTTACACACATTGTCGTGGCCCTGATACGGCCAAATACCGTTTATTTTTCAGGTTATCTCAAACAAGAATGTACAAAAACTCTTTAAAATTTTGGGAAAGTATCAGTTTTAGTTTCTCAAAGACAAATATTTGAAAATACTTTCGCAATCATTACACTACCTTTCGTAACTTGCCTCAACTTCCGGTCCTTTCATTGGTGTACCATCAAGAAAAAGTTGTTCTTTTGTTAGGAATCCTATAATACACGGACAAGACATAATTGGAAACCTTCTCAAATTGAAAAATGGTATAGCTTCCCAAATAAACAAAGACAATATCTACATTTCACAGTTAGAACATACGAATGTTAATTGTTATTGTTGGATAAAAAAATAAAATGGTTATTGTTGTCGTAGAGGTCTCTGACGAGAAAAAAAAAATACAAATTAGGGGACAGCAATAAAGTGATCATCATTATACCTTGGGTATTTTTTGTCGTGGATGCCTTTTCCAACACGAATATCTGTTCTAGCCAAGGCGCTACAAAGCAATAATTTGACTAGGAATAGTAAAATAAATCAAATAAACTTTAAAAATATATTTTATATATAATCTTTTAAAATTCATGAGACTGATACTTATTGTTTAAATAAATCAATTAATATCCATGCTAAGTCTCAACAATCTTTGTTATTTTATCAACAGTCAAATTCGCCCATCCTCGAGGACATCTATTTTTTTTTTTTAACTTTATTTAATTGATAGATATTACAATCTGCCACACTATTGTGGGCAATAGGTTATAGTGATGAATGATCACATTCATACTAAAATAAAATAAAATAAGAATGAAAATAAATAAATAAATGAAAGAATAAAAAAAGTACATAAATAAAATCTCTCTTAAAATATATATAAACAGAAGGCTAAAGAAAATGAACATAATCAAACTATGTGTATGAAAAAATAAATAAATAAAATAAAATAATATAATCTCTAGTCATATTTACACTCTTATATATAATATTCTAACAATTGACAGATTTTATTAATTTACAAAATTTGGGATATAAACCTCAAAAATTCCAAAGATATGATAAAAAACAAAATAACAAACGATAAAGCAATTAATAAAAAATTTTATAGACTCAATTACATAAAGGGTGTACACAGAAGATATACAGAAATCATTTAAAGATTATGACGTTGATGAATACTCCTTATGTTATAGACTAAACAATAAAATTAAAAATTCGATCAGGATATATAAAATTCCTTGTTTAAATTGTCCAGCTGTCTATATAGGTGAAACTGAGCAATTGTTGGATAATAGAATAAATCAACACAGAAATGATAAAAGAAATAAGGAGAATGATCCCAATAAAACAACACTAGAGCAGCATGCAGCTAAAGCCAACACAAATTCGACTTTGATAATACAATAATATTACAGAAGGAAAATAATATGTTCAAAAGAAAAATACTTGAGTCTATTTATACATCAGAGAACGTCAATAATGCAATGAATTTTAAAACAGACAGGATTTAGACCCAACACTGTGCAGAGATTTAGCGCAAAATTAATTTAGGGAAAATATGGGTAAATGATATGTTATTATTTACAAATATAAGAAATAAAAATTTAGACCAAAATGCAATTTCAAATAAATATATTATGAGCCTGACCTGAGTATATAGAAGGTTGAGAATAGTTTGTTGATAAGATAGTTGATATAGTTAAGTTTTGAAAAATGAATTAAAATTGTGACAAAATAGGTAACTAGACATAAGCTAAGGCAAGCTTATAAATATTTAATATGAATCTTAATTAATTCATTGTTTCACAGGGTGATTTGGCTGTTATTAATGACCTGGGCAGAATAGCCTGCAAAAAGTTTTTTAATAATTATATGTCAGGTGTAAATTAATATTTAAGGTATGTTAAATTATTAATAATAATGTTGTTGTTAAAATTGTTACAAATTATTGTATAATAGAAGCTGTTAATTGGTTGGCTAAATTGGCCGAAACGTTGACAGTTGATAAAGAGTGTTGAAACCTAACATGGATTCCAATTGATTTATTTAAACAAAATTTAAAAATATATTTCAGATCTTATATTTCAGTTAGGGATCCAATTGATTGTTAGGCAACAAGCTTGAGGCGATTAGTCCTTAAACGAACCGTGAAGAATCTGAAATATGATAATTTTTTTCCTAAAGCTGGAGGAGTATTTATAATGACTCGAACCACGATCGGAAGCCGTATTGAATAATAACTCGATGAATCATTCCTATTATCGGTTTCTTCCAGACGGGATTTTTTTTCTCTCCAGGAGAAGATTGTTGTAGTGAATAGATGGAATTAGCGGAAATCGCTACAGCGGGCCGTTCTGCCGCCGCTTCCATCAACTCCGCTTTTGCTCAAAGTGCAATCGATTATCGAATGATGAGAACTAGGAAGCAGACAGAATCATCTCTTTAGACCGTTAAC
>NW_027113985.1:148242-150591 GCF_000696795.3 Halyomorpha halys
TGCCTTTTCCAACACGAATATCTGTTCTAGCCAAGGCGCTACAAAGCAATAATTTGACTAGGAATAGTAAAATAAATCAAATAAACTTTAAAAATTATAAAATATATAATATTTTCAAATTCTTGAGACTGATACTTATTGTTTAAATAAATCAATTAATATCCATGCTAAGTCTCAACAATCTTTGTTATTTTATCAACAGTCAAATTCGCCCATCCTCGAGGACATCTATTTTTTTTTTTTAACTTTATTTAATTGATAGATATTACAATCTGCCACACTATTGTGGGCAATAGGTTATAGTGATGAATGATCACATTCATACTAAAATAAAATAAAATAAGAATGAAAATAAATAAATAAATGAAAGAATAAAAAAAGTACATAAATAAAATCTCTCTTAAAATATATATAAACAGAAGGCTAAAGAAAATGAACATAATCAAACTATGTGTATGAAAAAATAAATAAATAAAATAAAATAATATAATCTCTAGTCATATTTACACTCTTATATATAATATTCTAACAATTGACAGATTTTATTAATTTACAAAATTTGGGATATAAACCTCAAAAATTCCAAAGATATAATAGAAAACAAAATAACAAACAATAAAGCAATTAGTAAGAAATTTTATAGACTCAATTACATAAATTGGTTTATCCAAGGATATACAGAAATCATTTAAAGATGATGACGTTGATGAATACTCCTTATGTTACAGACTAAACAATAAAATTAAAAATTCGATCAGGATTGATATATAAAATTCCTTGTTTAAATTGTCCAGCTGTCTATATAGGTGAAACTGAGCAATTGTTGGGTGATAGAATAAATCAACACAGAAATGATAAAAGAAATAAGGAGAATGATCCCAATAAAACAACACTAGAGCAGCATGCAGCTAAAGCCAACACAAATTCGACTTTGATAATACAATAATATTACAGAAAGAAAATAATATGTTCAAAAGAAAAATACTTGAGTCTATTTATACATCAGAGAACGTCAATAATGCAATGAATTTTAAAACAGACAGGATTTAGACCCAACACTGTGCAGAGATTTAGCGCAAAATTAATTTAGGGAAAAATATGGGTAAATGATATGTTATTATTTACAAATATAAGAAATAAAAATTTAGACCAAAATGCAATTTCAAATAAATATATTATGAGCCTGACCTGAGTATATAGAAGGTTGAGAATAGTTTGTTGATAAGATAGTTGATATAGTTAAGTTTTGAAAAATGAATTAAAATTGTGACAAAATAGGTAACTAGACATAAGCTAAGGCAAGCTTATAAATATTTAATATGAATCTTAATTAATTCATTGTTTCACAGGGTGATTTGGCTGTTATTAATGACCTGGGCAGAATAGCCTGCAAAAAGTTTTTTAATAATTATATGTCAGGTGTAAATTAATATTTAAGGTATGTTAAATTATTAATAATAATGTTGTTGTTAAAATTGTTACAAATTATTGTATAATAGAAGCTGTTAATTGGTTGGCTAAATTGGCCGAAACGTTGACAGTTGATAAAGAGTGTTGAAACCTAACATGGATTCCAATTGATTTATTTAAACAAAATTTAAAAATATATTTCAGATCTTATATTTCAGTTAGGGATCCAATTGATTGTTAGGCAACAAGCTTGAGGCGATTAGTCCTCAAACGAACCGTGAAGAATCAGAAATATGATAATTTTTTTCCTAAAGCTGGAGGAGTATTTATAATGACTCGAACCACGATCGGAAGCCGTATTGAATAATAACTCGATGAATCATTCCTATTATCGGTTTCTTCCAGACGGGATTTTTTTTTCTCTCCAGGAGAAGATTGTTGTAGTGAATAGATGGAATTAGCGGAAATCGCTACAGCGGGCCGTTCTGCCGCCGCTTCCATCAACTCCGCTTTTGCTCAAAGTGCAATCGATTATCGAATGATGAGAACTAGGAAGCAGACAGAATCATCTCTTTAGACCGTTAACTATCAAGGATTGGTTTATAGATGTTGTATATTATAGATAATATTTAAATATAAAATGTAAGGGGTCTATGGAATATGGAAAATCTATGGTCCTAAACTCAAAATAGACTTCACTCACCCCAGCATTCTTTATGCTGTTTCGCAAACTCATTGGATCTGAGCGGGAGGAACTTGAAGGAAAACTTCAAATCGTTTCCATCTGACACTTGTCGTATGGCTCCTCCAAGTGGAATATAATTTTTTTTTTTCTTAACATAAACGGACGCTCGTGTAGAATTATGCTTCGGAAAAAACGAGAAACCTTTAATAGTGCAAATAGCAATGATCCTGGGAATATTTCAATCGCCTTTTTTT
>NW_027113985.1:150641-151227 GCF_000696795.3 Halyomorpha halys
TTAATAGTGCAAATAGCAATGATCCTGGGAATATTTCAATCGCCTTTTTTTGTGTGTTATGATCTCCTCTAGTGAGATTGTGACATGTCATACATCGACCAACCTACTCGCTATAATAGTTACTTTCAAAGATTAGCTTAAAATGGGAAGGGGAGACTTTAAGATAGTTTAATCGAGAAATATTTTAAAAAAGCCTGAAATTAAAAAACGGCATGAAACCCTCCACCCCCACCCTCCATGGTAGCCTTACTTATTAAACTTTTCAACAGACAATTATAGCGGGAAGATTGGTGGATGTACGACATGTCAAAATCTCACAAGAGGAGATCATAACACACACAAAAAGGCAATCCTTCCCCGCCGGATCCGCCCCGCTAAGACCCCCGGGGAGCGACGGTTCTATATCACTTTTAAAATATTAGCTTAAAACGGGAAGAGGATATTTTAAGACAGTTTAATCCAGCAATATTTAAAAAGCCCCTGAAATTAAAAACGGCATGAGTTTGCTGTATCTTCACTAATAATCGTCATTAATCATTTAATAACAATTAAGATATTTTTTGGAAATTTAATTTCTTCGAATGAG
>NW_027113985.1:151293-156100 GCF_000696795.3 Halyomorpha halys
CGGACGCTCGTGTAGAATTATGCTTCGGAAAAAACGAGAAACCTTTAATAGTGCAAATAGCAATGATCCTGGGAATATTTCAATCGCCTTTTTTTTTGTGTTATGATCTCCTCTTGTGAGATTGTGACATGTCGTATATCGACCAACTTACTCGCTATAATCGTTACTTTTCAAAGATTATCTTAAAATGGGAAGGGGAGACTTTAAGATAGTTTAATCGAGAAATATTTTAAAAAAGCCTGAAATTAAAAACGGCATGAGTTTGCTGTATCTTCACTAATAATCGTCATTAATCAATTAATTGTTATTAATTGATTAATGACGATTAAGATATTTTTTGGAAATTTAATTTCTTCGAATGAGCACTTCCTTGATCAGCAATATTAATTATCCCAAAAACTGGTAGAAAATTAAACTGTTTTCCATATAAACCTGTCAAAATACCTTTCAAAACATGGCTATACTTTTAACAGTTAAATATGCCATATCTTTATCAACGGCAGTTTATATAATACGACTTTAGATTCTATATATCTTGAAACGTTAAACTTCAAATTTTGAGGAAGGTTATATTTATTTTTTTCTTGTTTGATTATAAAAATAAATTGAATTAAAATTGAAATAAAAATAAATTGAAATTACACCAAACTAGTACTAAAAATGTAAATAACAGAATAAAACAAAAACAAAAGAAACTTTAATAAAAACGTATATATTTTGAAAATTCAAACAGAAAATAATGAATGGATTGATAAGAAGAAAGAAATTCTTCATGATTTCTGGATATAATGGAACTCCTAAAGAAGGAAGTTTTTGACGTACTTTTACGTAAATTCATCACGTCTATACCATCAAACCATTTGAACATTTTGATGATTTTTTTTTTATGACCCCCCTTTCCGGGTCATTTCTGACATACGGTTATCTAGAGGTGACCAACCTATTGTAACCACGGTGGGGGGGTCAAATTCCCTTTCGTGGGACAGCCACGAAATGAAAAATGTTTATCCCCCAGGCCGGATTCGAACCGGTGGCACCAACAGTTCTCATTCTGCGCCTCAACCACCTGAGCTACAAACGGCCCGAATTTTTACAACTGAGTACACCTTCAATTCCAGTAAATATTTAATACTGAGTTAAGTATCAATAAATATTTATAATACAACTTCAAGGCAACCCAAACAAACAATTGCTCATTAAGACCATTGTCTAAGAATGTCGGAAAGCTCCAAGAAAAGACCGAGAAGGAGTATGACGACATACCTCTGTCCGTAAGCTGTAAACGCATTCTTTCATAGAACCTTTTTGAATATTTTTCCAAACTTTTTTATTTTACTTCCTACCACCACTGTAAATGGATCAAATTTTTGATCTACAGTTGTCAATTGATTTAGAGGTCACTGAATCAAAAAACTGAACATTTATCTGTGTTCGCGTACCTAGGCATACCTAGCATTTGTTTCAGGAACATGTTACTTAAACACAACCAGATAGACGAAAGGTTTTCATAGAGAAACGAAAATTTCCATTATTTAATCGCGAACTAGCGGCGTTTCATGTTGACCAAATATAAAACATAATTAATTAGCTTATATAGCAGAATATCTAGTTTTAAGCGAAAAACTGAAAAAAGTTCCAAAATTGTTTTTTTTTTTTTTCTATTTGTCTAAACCGGTGGCTCGGTGCAGCAAATCTGAAATTCAAGTATAGCATTGGGGTTCCACCAAACCATCCAATTCCTCCCGAATCCAATCCTTACAATCTAAAATCCTTTGTAAAATCCTCAATGCTCCTTACTTTGTCACAAATGAAGTCATCCATCAAGATCTCGATGTTCCATATGCTGCCGATTTGGACAGATACTAATCCTTCCATATAAACTTCCCTATAAACTCAAAACCACTTTTTCTCACCTGGCTTCTCCTTCATTACCTAATAATCCTCCTAGGCGTTTGAAAAGAAGATGGCCCCGAGACCTACTCCTCTAGAAATATTATTGTAGTTCTATCAAAGGGTAGATTCTCCACATGTTAGTATCATATCATTTTCTCACTAACAGTAAATTTACTCGTATATATTTTTATACAGTTTTAAATAAAAATAAATAAATTAAAAAAAAAAATACAGCATCCCAAAATCGTTAAGAAAACACTGCTATGATTTTTTCCTGACAATAACCTTTTTTCACTTCAGATGCCTTGACTAAATTAGTAATACATTTTACAATATTATTTATTTGTAATGTCTTACCTTTATCATAATAAATATTCTAATTTTAATATTTTTTTCAAATTAAGATCATAGTTTTGAAAAGAAAAAAACTACTTTCTTACGAAGTATGCTGGCGGACATATTTTAAACAAGGTCGCCAAATGGATTGTACCAAGTCTTCAACTTGTAGAAGTTTAGGAAAAGAAAAAGATCTTATTCATCCACTTCTCTAAAAAACTAAATTGATTTAACATCCCACACTCTACTTAGAATTCTCCTTCAGTTCTACAATTTACATAAGAATACTTTAAGTGTTAATTGAATAGACTTGTAAAGAATTGAATATTGAAATATTTCTTAAAGTAATTTGAAAAGAATCATTTTTTGCTTTATATATACAAGTTTTATACCAAAATCTTTTATGAAAAGATTTTATATGAAAAAAAAAGAAAAACAAAATCATATGGTTTTTCATCGATTTATCATTTGTTTAACATACTAGCAGGATTCTATAAAAAAAGGAATATTTTTTTTATGTCTTTGAGCATTTTATCACTACAATATTAATTCATTAAATAAAAACAAATTAAAAAAAGAAACTAGTAATTAACAATGAATTTATTTAGATTGAAAATAACTTAATTCAATAAAAAGCTAGGTAATAGTTAGTCAAGTAAAACAATGAAAAGCCCATTAACATAAATTTATGACAACAGGAAATTATTATTAATCTAGAAAGAAAATAAATATATTTGATGCTTTTATTTATTTATTTTTAAACGTTCAACAGTTCAATCGGGACATAAATGCAAGGAATATATAGTAGACTTTAGTTTCTAGGGTTATTATATATATACGTAAATGAGGTTAAATGTTTTTCGTACCCTTCTCTGGGAAAATAGTTGTCAAGTACGATATAAATAGAGATTTTATATTACGAATTGCTTAACAATTAATGAGGTTAATGAAAAAACATTAAGAAAAATTATATGACAAGCAACGCAGCATAAAAAATTTTGTATTCAACATAAACATTAAAACTTCTTTCAAAAAATGAAGAATGTTCAGCTAAAGCTAAATTATTATAGTCAACATAATAAAATTTTAATAATAAAAACTTAATAGAAACAACTTTATTTTTGAATTTAGAAATGTTTACTGTAAGCGTTGTGATATATTTATCTATGCTAACATTTTTGGAAGTATAGTTGGTATTTTTGATAATGAAAAATTGTTGATAATGAAAGAAACTTCTCTGCATAAAGATAATCTTTAGAGTTAATAAACTACATGAATTGTAAGATTTTAAAACTAAATTAATAAATAAAATTTTATTAATTTTAGTAGATATTCTCAGTTGAACACCTCATAAGTGGCGCCAAAAGCCGGAAACTCTCTTTTATTTTTTTCTCTTTCTTATGTTTGGAATTTTTTTTTTATCTTCTTTCATTTTCTTTTTTTTTTTTTTATTTTACAATCTTGATGTGGCTACCAACCCAGTAGTGAGACCGGCGGTTTTGAATATTCATATAATTAATAAAGATAGACAAATAAACAAAGACAAAAAAAACTTCAAAATCTATAAAGAATAAGCATAAATTAATAAAGGGGCACCGAACTTCGGAAACACGGAAGATAAATTATTAAGATAAACGGAAATGTTCAAGATAAATTATTGTAAATGTGAAAGATTCTTTTTACAGCCCCCAGGAGCAGTGGACTTTGACAGACGAGGTTACAATAAGAACGATTTATCGATCACAAGGAAATGTGACGGGTTCCAACTTCGATTTTTAAATATTTACAATTTAATACATTTACAAGATACTAACGGAGGTGAGAAAGGAAAGTAATGGCCATATTCGGGAGAAGAATTTAGTCTGTGTAAAACACTAAATATAATTATTTTACTAAAGTTAAAAAAACACTTTTAGAGTGTGTTTAGGCTTACTAGCATGCTATAAGGTACTTTTATACCATTTTTTTTTCAGTCATTTTACTTTATTCTTAAAATATACCTTTTTTAAGTCGCCTAATATACTTTTTTTAACAAGCCAGTCGTGATATTGCCAAGCGTGCGCTTAGACCAAACACTCCCCAGAAGCTAGGCATTGCTGTTCCTTATGAGTATGCTATAAATGAGTGAGATGAAAATGAAGAATAATGTACTGGCCTGATTTTGTAATTTAAGTTGACTTTGGTTTCCCATTATCTTTTGGAATCTTGTAGAAATATCAAAAAATTTTCCATTATAAAATTTCAATGCTCAGTAGCAATTCCTAAAACATTTTTAAAAATCTGCAATTTTTTTTAAGCCATACAACAAAATAAGAGGATGCCTCGAAGAAATTTTTAATGTTAGCTTTGAGGATTACCTTATTTTGTTTATTACCTTAGCTTGTTTATAATAACTTCCCACGGTCCATTTTTTTCCATATAACTATTCTATTGTCTCTGCTCTACTTGAATTATTTTTTGCGAACTACTTTGCTCCAAACTTCCATAATACTGGACAGACTGCCAAAAAATGAACTATTTCTCCCCTCACTTTCATAATACAACAAGTACAGAGCCTATTAATAGCTTATTAAAAATT
>NW_027113985.1:156212-164336 GCF_000696795.3 Halyomorpha halys
TAACTGTATTTCGGGATGATGGACATTGTAAATTGTTACTGATCCTACATGATCCTTTTATCAATATTTTCGAACAAATTTTAAAATATTCTTTCCACAGTTTTATGTTGTTAGGCGTTGACAAGGATTGAGCTAGATATTTTACCAATAGAGAGTTGATATTTTTGAACCAGAATATGCTAATTAACATGGACTCACGAGTCAAGAAATTGATGAGCTTATTTTAAAAACTTTTAATTATTTAAGTATACTTATGATGTAATTTATAACATAAAAAAAAAGAAAAATTAGGGTTCGAATAACTCGAACACTACACATTTATATTTGGAAGAAATTAAAACATCTACGGCACAAAAATAAAATAATCAAAATTGCTATTAGTATAGATATGGCTTACAGAAATGTTTTCAACAGCAATAATTGAAAATTACAAGCTAACATTGTAGGTTGAAAAATCAAGAAATTTATTCAGATATATGCCAATTAAAGTTACCAAAAACACTGTATGTTGAAGATCGAAATTAACTCTATCTTAAAATCGAATAGGATAAATACTATGTCACAAAAACCTAATAATAATTAAGTGAATATTTAATTTTAATATATGCTAATGCTCAAATCCCTCACACGACGGACAGGTATGCAATTTCCAACACTTAGTAATTGACTGCAGACAGGTTGACGACATTCGAACAAGACTGAAACAGTTGTACTAAAACAAAGGACTTGGCTAGAAACAATAGATACCGATAACAATATTTAAAAAAGATATTCTAGTTTGTTAAAAAAGTAGACTAATGTGCTGATGAATATAGTTTGTGTACTAATATTGAATACTGTAATTAATTTTGTATCCTAGTAATTGTTTAATTATTTTAGTAATTTATTCTATACTTCACAGTCTTATTTTAGCCACTCATGATATTCTGTGATTTGTTTTTGTTGTTGCTTTTTTGTCTTTTACTTTGTCTTCTAATCGCATGTTTTTATTTTTTATTGATTAATTTAATTTTACAATCATATACATATATTGACGAAATGTAAAACTGTAATTTGTAATATTACAATATTTATTTTATTAATACTATGTTTTTTATGTTGTTTTTTTTTGTGTGTTTTTTTTTAAACTTATTTATCCATTCAAGTGTTTCTTGTAACCGGTTTTTTTTTTTATTATATTTTCCTTTTAATCTATATGTTATTCTTATTCTTGTAAAATGTATCTAGTTGTTTGTTCTTGATAGACTGATCTACTGCTGTGACTATGAATGATGGTCTGATCTCACATTACCGTCTTATATTGAATTTTTTTAGCGCGTCACTGAAGAGGATCTAGGAGGGTGAATTCCGGAGAGCGAATTTGTTGATAGGGTGAATTGAATAATTGAGCAGAAATGAGAGGGAAAAATGGGAGTGAGTGAAACATTTGTATTGGTTGCACAGACCGAAATGGATTGTAAAAGGAAACTGTAGGGGTGAAAAAAAAATTGTTTATTATATCCTATTATTGTATATCTTTTTTTTATGATTATACCATGTATGTGTAATGTAAATATGTCCGATTACGGATTGATAAGTATGCTGTGTGAGATAGCAACCTAATGTATTTAGGCAGCATAGATGAATAAATAAAGTATTTCTCTCTCTCTAGGCATGGCGCAAATAGTACCAACAACAAACTAAATACTACCAACAACTTCTCCTTACTAAGAGTTACCGCGGTCAGCTAGTTATGTCAGAACATTTGAATTTGAAAATTGAATTTTAGTTTGTTTATTATTATTCTAAACTCATTTTCAACTACCAAAATTTAAAATTTAGAAAAATCAAACCAGATACTATGTAGAAAGGAGTATTCAAAATATTTACCTAAGCGAAAATATCTAGTTTTTCTAAAATGACCATTATCCACTCGTGTTTTAAATCATCTGAAAATATTCTATTAAATTATAATTCACCACTTGTAGAAAAATAAAATAATAAATTATGGATAAATCATGCCACAAATAATTTCAAAAACATCAGGAAGATTAATAATGTTTACAATTTATATTCTATTTTTCATATATGTATACTTTATCTTTTAGCAGCAAAAATACCACATATTTTTACATAAATTCAAAATTTTAATCAGAAAACAAATTAATCCTATAACAAAGTAATACGCCCAACAATAACTTATTCTGCTCTAGGAAATTACAGGTAATTCAAAATATATGTATAAAGACAGTAAAAAACTTTCTTCGTTAGACCAGAATTTCAAGTTCGTAATCAAACTTGCAGCTACCGACGATTAAAAGAGTAAACATACTTACTGGCACATTCTTTTTTTTCACTTACTCCCATTTCCGTCAATCCGTTCAAACAAAAATACTAATACAAGACATAACTAAAAAGATACATTCACAAACGTACCCAAGATATACTAAGAGACAAAACGAGACTTCTTTTGTACAATATTGGTTCATTTTTTTTTTTTTTAACCAAGTTTATTAATTGTTCATTTCTTCATTATTTATAATATATATTTATTTTAATTTTTTACCTATAGAACTAAATACAACTACGCTAATAAACTCCAGCAAGGAAGTAGGTCTTGAAATAAATATGGATAAAACAAAATATATGGGTAGCAGTAGAAACGCGAAAATATCTTATTTCGGTGATACAGATATAGGAGGAAATACGTTTGAACAGGTAGATAAGTTTAAGTATTAAAGTTCTAGGGTAACTAGAAAAAACGAAATTGATGAGGAAATAAAAGCTAGGTTGAAGACGGGAAATGCTTTTTATTTTTAAATTTCGAAACTGCTTAGCTCGCACCTTCTATCGAAAAATTTAAAAATTAGAATTTACAAAACCATTATCCTTCCCACTGTTCTTTATGGATGTGAGGCGTGGCCTCTTACACTAAGGGATGAACAGCGTCTTTGGGTTTTCGAAAATAAAGTATTACGCAAAATATTCGGACCGATAAAGGATGAATTAACGGGAGAATTTAGAAGATTACACAACGCTGAATTGAGGGATCTACACCCGGTAAATATAATTCAAGTTATAGCATTGCGACGTATAAGATGGGCGTGTAAGGTTGTATGGCTTAGTAAAGAGCGGATCCTTAAAATGGTAATAAACACTGAACCAACGGGTAAACGTCCGAGGGGTGGATGGGAGGATTGTGTTAAAACAGATTTAGTGAAATTGGGTTTGGAGGGGCATCACTGGAAGGATATATGTAGAGAGCGTTTGGTGGTATCAGTATCGAACCTTCTGGTTCGTCGAGCCTATGTTATTATTATAATTTTTTTACTTTTATTTTTATTGTGTAGGTTTTTTTTTTTTTTAATTTTCCTGCTGTCTAAAACTGAAAATATGTAAAAAAGGAGATTCAAACTACCTTACTCTGCATCATGCAAAAGGTATTTACACCTTGAATTTGTATAAATTATTGCCTTATGGTAAACTGTACATAATAATTAATATAAAAAAAAAAGTTGATTCGTACTTAATAAGATATTTTTACTAGGAGTGAATGAAATTAATTGGAACGAAATGAAATTAACAACAGCCTGAAATGTAATAAAAATAATACAAGTTAGGACAGAAGTACGTACCGAAGACTAGAGCGGCTAGGAAGAGGAGCCTGAACATGACATGCCCGACTGCGGCACTAGACTGGCACTATCTCTCAGCTGCTTCGGAAGGACGCCTCGCCTCCACTCTCATTCACTCTCCATTTCTATTTACACGCTACGTGGGGGCGCGGCACCGTCTTTATTGTACGCGCCCTGTGGATCCAATCATTTCACAACCAAATTTAATGTTCAAGTTAAGAAATTTACACCCAACACTCAGTCTATTACAGCTGTATGTATCCTTCTGCAAGGATCCAAATTTTTTCCAAAAAAAAATAAACAAAATTCCAAAACCATTCAATAAATATCGTCTAAAATGGAAGTTACAAATCAATTCAACCATTCGCGCGGTTTTTCAATTTCAGGCTCTTTTTAAATATTTAACTATCTTAAAGTTTCCTCTTTCCGTTTTAAGGTAATATTTCTAAAGTGATACAGGACCGTTGCTCCCCGGGGGTCTTAGCGAGGCAGGTCCGGCGGGGAAGGATTGCCTTTTTTGTGTTATATTTTATTTTATTAGTACTATTGTTTTTTAAACGTATTTATCCATTCAAGTGTTTCCTGTAACCGGTTTTTTATTATATTTTCCTTTGAATCTATGTGTTAGTCTTATTCTCGTAAAATGTATCTATTTGTTTCTTTTTGGTAAACTGATCTAGTGCTGTGACTATGAATGATGGTCTGATCTGAATTTGTTTGGCGGGTCACTGAAGAGGATCTAGGAGGGTGAATTCCGAAGAGCGAATTTGTTGATCGGGTGAATTAAAAAATTTTGAAATGGTGAAATTGGAGGAGCAGAAATGAGAAAGAAAAATAGGAATGAATTGAAACATTTGTATTTGTTGTACAGACCGAAATTGATTGTAAAAGTAAACTGTAGGAGAAAAAAAAAAATGTTTATTATATCTCTTTATATCTGATTATACCATGTATGTGTAATTTATATATGTCCGATTACGGATTGATAAGTATGCTGTGTGAGATAGCAACCTGATGTATTTAGGCAGTATAGATAATTATTTCTATCTCTCTCTCCTATTGTGAGATTGTGACATGTCGTACATCGACAAATCTACTAAGGGGATGACTAAAAAGCGCCTGAAATTGAAAAACGGCACGAAACACTCCACTCCCGCCCTCCATGGTAGCCTTACTTATCTGACTTTTCAGATTGTAGTTGTAACAGACGATTAGGTTGGTCGATTAAAAAAAGGCAATACTTCCCCTTTAACTCCTCCTAGTGGTATGCCCCAATACTATTAAATATCACACAGATTAACTCAATTTTCATTCACTACATTCATATTTTAAAATGTAACAACGTTTCAGATAAAAACAAAACCCCACTACACAGACACTGTTAAACACAAAACTTTATTTCAAATAGGGGCTTTGAAAAAAGGGGGGTCTTAGTGGGGCGGGTCTGGCGAAGAAGCATGCCCTTTTTTTGTAGAATATAATAGAGAGAATCATGCAGTATTTTTCGAGTCATCATTAAAGATACATTTTTGTCAGCCAGATCATTTTTTTTATCTTCATATAATATTAGTTAAACAATTAAGAAACTTTAGTTAGACCAAAATAAACTGCATCTTTATAATTTTTAAATTATAGATAATTATTATTTACAATAAAAAAACTACTTGGGTCCGGCCGGGAAGGAAGGCCTATTTTTTGTTATGATCTCTCCTGAGATTTTGACATGTCGTACATCGACCAACGCTACTCGCTATAATTGTCTCTTTGAAAAGTCAGATAAGTAAGGCTAACATGGAGGGCGGGAGTGGAGGGTTTTACGCAGCTTTTTTTTCAATTTTAGGCACTCCTTAAATATTTAACTATTTAAAACTCTCCTCTTCCCGTTTTAAGCAAATATTTCAAAAGTGATACAGAAGCGGCATTCCCTGGGGGTCATATTCATAAGCCACCATTTTTACAAATCACTGACCACATATCAATCACATTTCCATAAACCCAATCCTCATTCATTGGTCAAAATCCATAAAATACATTGGTTTAACCCTGAACCGATAGAGTACGCCACTTTTTCAAAGTTTTAATTGTTTAACTAATTTTTTTAACCTAAATTTCCTCTTCCTATATTTATGTTTCAAAGGTAAGATAAAACCGTCGCTAAATCGGGGTTTAAGTATTATAATCTTTCTTCGAGTGATTGTGACAAGTCGTACATCGACCAGCACTACTGGTCGATTATAATTGTTATAACGAGTATAATTGTATGTTTTAAAAGTAAGATAAGTAAGGCTACCCTGGGGTGAGTTTTCCCATTATATAATTAATTAATCTTATATTAAATCAATAAATCTTGACCGAAATTCAAATCATAAAATGGCGCTCTATTAATAATTTGCACATTTTGAGGATTTTATGCACGAAATTATTTTAATTTTTTTGTTTAGGAAAAAGTTAGGACGCTAACTGTAAAATAAATGAAATTAAGCTCCTTAATTATGTTTAAAAAAAAAAAAAAGATAGGATTCTCGCGATCGCAAATTGAGCTTCGATTTTTATTGAGCATATGTAAATCAAATTTACGTTAAAAAATTTTGGTATTGGTGGTTATTTGTTTCTGATAAAATTATATTAAAAAATAATATTAAAGATCATTTAATTTTACATTGATAAATATAATTTAATCAATATCGTTAGTGCCGTTTTTGAGAAAATCGAAAAAGAAAATATGAAAAATCGATTATATAAAGCTGAACTTCCGGTCAGTCGAGAAAAAGCAACAAAAAAGTGATATGCTAGCCTTAAATATGCAATTTCAATTCCGTGCGACTTTTCATTTTTCTCCTAGACTGATCACATGAACAATTTTGCGAACTTGGTTATTTCGCCACAGTAGACCTCAAAACATATATTTCTGCCGAAAAATCGACTTCGAAATATTTTATTTATTTATTATATTTAATATATAGTTAAATAAATGTAAAAAGTCTATGTTTTGATTTCCGGGGTTATTCAAGATTTTTTTCCGAAAATTAAGGCCCTGAAGAAATTTTTATAGTTTTAGGTCTGAAGACGAGTTTCCAATATTGTAAGAACTCACAGGTTATTTGAATAAAAAATAAATGAAAAGATCAATACGGCTAACAATCACTGTCTTCCTCACGCCATTTACAAACACGCTTCAAGCAGTCGCTAGCCTTCTCCCCATCATAGATATGTCGAATCACAGATTCATTTATTTCTAACACTGATCTCCTTTACATTGAAATGTAAGAAGGAATTTAATACAGACCTGCTCCATTCAATTTCTGGCCACCATCGCCAAAAAAACTATGAAGAATGATGTAAGTAATTGTTAGCATCGTAATTAGGAGACTCGGCACTGGAGATTAAAACGTCTTTAAATAACTATCCATAATCGTTTCACTTGAGTTAGCACTTCTTCCATGACTATTTGAAATTACACTACAAGTACCCACAATGGGAAGATAAGTGTTAATAAAAAAAGTATAACAAATTTAATGCCTTATTGTAGGAAACATGGAACAGTTATTACAGGCTAACAAATAGAGCGTGAAATCAAGAGAAGAATATTAAACGGGAGAACACTTTAAGTGCTACTATCTCTAATGATTGCCCCCTTATCGGGAGAAAAAAACCAAGGATCTCACAGTTCAGAACACCCCCAATAAAGCGCCGTGAGGATTTGATGAAAAAAAAAAATTACTTAGTATCCAATTAGGAAATGACTCCATCAGGAAATGTCATTTGAATTGTTTATAAACCACTCGAAAGAAACTATTTTACGAGCTACAATGGAAATGGGGTTGGTATAGGTTATATTTAAATTTTTGATCACGAATGTTAATTATATCTCTTGCGGCCAACAACATACTGTTGGTAAAAAAATTATTCATACACCTAGTTTATCTGTGAAAATATTTTTAATTATTTTTTTAAACAAGAAATACCATCGGATCCTAATAACAAACAGCATTCCACATTACTTTCATGCAACTTTAGGAAATTGGAAGATTGTGTAATTTAATTAACATCAAAAGTTCAAATTTTATTAGCAAAAAAAATATTCATACACTGACGTCTGTCTTATATGTCATATCTTGTAGGTACAAACAATAGACGAACTTGCAATAATCGATGGTATTATGTATGCTGAAAAGTATGTGGATGTGTTGCGTGGTAATTTAAGAAAAAGTGTGCAAAAGTTAGGAATTGAAGGCAACTCTTTGTCCTAGGAGGATAGCGACCCCAAGCCCACGGCCAAAAAGACAAAGAATAGCTGTTGTACAATGTTGGCCAAATGCTGCCAACACCGCCCTAATCACCACATCTTAACCCTATCGAAAATTAAACTAAATTAAAATAGTGGAAGATTATTGATTGACCGTGTGTAAAGATGTAAGGAATATGGTCCGGGTGCGGTCAAGAAAAACTCAAATAGTAGAAATATACTATTTTAATGAGCCAACGTTTCGCCCCACGTTGCAGGGCTTCT
>NW_027113985.1:164386-190857 GCF_000696795.3 Halyomorpha halys
CAGGGCTATTTTGACGGCAGTCAAAACTAAAATGAGTCAAAATAGCCCTGAAGAAGCCCTGCAACGTGGGGCGAAACGTTGGCTCATTAAAATAGTATATTTCTACTATTTGAGTTTTTCTTGACCGCACCCGGACCATATTCCTTTAAATTAAAATAGCTCTTCACGAAAGGAGTTGATATGCAATCTTAAGAAAGCTTGAGCAGAAATTGACTCTCAGGAGACTACCAATCTGGTAGAATCAATACCTAGAAGACTTCAAGCAGTGATAAATGCCAAAGGATTTCTAACGAAGTACTGAAAAGATTTTAGGAGGACTTTTGTTTCTGTTGAGTGGGTGTATGAATATTTTTTTTTGGCAATAAAATTTGAACTTTTGATGTTAATTAAATTACACAATTTTCCAATTTCCTAATGTTGCATAAAAATATTGTGGAATGTTGTTTGTCATTAGGACCCGATGTTATTTCTTGTTAAAAAAAATAATCCAAAATATTTTCACAGATAAACTAGGTGTATGAATAATTTTTTGAGCAAGTGTATTTCTGCTTTGACTAGTGTCACACATAACAGAAGAAAAAGTTTTTATTTATTTTTCAATTGGACATATTCCAGATACATTACCGTATCCTAGAGCTTCTTTCCCTACTGGTGTCCTACAGACTGTCCTAACCCTGGTAAGGTTGGCACAGAGCACGGTCAACAGTCTATGGAAACGTTAAAAAAAAAAACTTATCAGATGTACCACAATTCAAGCAAAGCAGCGATGTGGTTCGGCTTGTATGTTATGCACATGGGGTAGATATTATTTCGCTTTACATTAAACTAATATTTATTCATTATATCTGCATATTTTACACTTACGATTTGTTCATAAAAAAAATAACGCTTTTCTTATTTTTTGTTAACATAATTATTAATTAGCTTGTTTGTTTTTTAATTAGGTTTTATATACAACAGAAAATAATCAATATATCCAACCTGAAAATATATGTTTTAATTAAAAACCAAAAAAAAGTGTGCAATCATATTGCAACGAGATCACATGCAAGAACTTAGCTAGTTCACTAGTTCTGTAGTTCTCTACATTGCACATTGCTGTCGAGCGCAATAGGCCACCATCACCTGAAGGATCTGTCATTTATTATAGGAGGCACTGGAAAACAAAAACCTCTTTCATTATTACATTTTGTTTATATGTCCGCGAATTAATGGCAGATTTAAAACTGTATATATTGTTATTATTCTGAATAAATCAATTAAACGTAGACCATTATATTATTATTTGTGTGATTGGTCATAACAGGGTCCCTTTATTCACCCTCAGGTGGTATTTACTAACATTTTCAGCTGCAGTGTCGAACGCCTTACTTAGTTTGTAGCCACTCCCAGACAAGACATTTCATTAAATACACATGTCTTCTGCGTCAGTTGTTCATTTGACAACTATGTACGGTATATTGCAACAACTTCATCAATTTTCTATAATTATATTATTTTTAATATTGTGAAATTCATATTTTTGTTTATTTAAGTTATAATGTAGGTTCTTTAGGTTATGATAATTTGGTCTTTATTTTCTTTTGGTTTAATAAATAAATATAACTTAAATGTAGCGACCGACATATATTAATTTTTTTTGGCTTTCCTAAAAAATGAATCTCCCGCTTGAACTAAATTTTCAAGGAATTCAGCAGGTTATGCAACAACCGGACCAGATGTTAGACCGGCAATGAGTACCCCAACATGATTTAGGAAATACTCATAAATCAGTCGTCGGGTACTCACAGCTGGCCTTCTTTACTAACCTGAAAGTGTACCATAAAGTCCCAACTCTTTGAAGGTGAGATCTAGATCTTTTACTATCAATTTGAGACCTTTAGTTATAAAGGATAATTATTAGAATTCTTAAAGGGGCTTACAGAACGTAGATAGAAGTAAAAGAAAGACTGAAGGACTATGAAAAGGGTAGGACTCCGGAAGAAGACCTGTTCCACCTGTTCAGGGAGAAAAGGAAACCCAAATAATAATGGCCTATAGGCAGGGACGCTGATGTCACAGTTCAACTTGATAAAAGAAAAGATGAGAGATGAATATATCACAGAAGTGGTACATTGCAGAATAAACTTCATAGACTCCACATTAAAAGTCCAGCTGGCGAAGGATACCAATAAGATAGAGGGCTTGACACGAGTGCACACATAAAATAGTGGGCTCAAGTGCCCGAGAGGAAGAATCGAGAATTTAGACGGACAATGGGGGATGGAATAGGGTAACGTACAAGCGTCCAAGACACGGACGACTACATGAAGAAGGAAAGAACCAGAGAGTTACTAGAGAGAGAAATATATGACAGGAGATCAAAAAACGAACCAGACCAAGGAATAATTCCGGAAGAGAGGAACGGAGATCCCATGGGTGCGGAAAGACGGGAAACCTAGTGCCCCAATGTCCTCGCACTAGATGATTCGAGTTCGGAAATGAAGGACACATAGTTAGACAATGTACTAATAGAGAGAGACAGAAAAAGGAGGGCCGATGGAGATTAACGCCCAGAGGACAAGAAGGAGAAGAACCGAATCCTCCAGTGAAACTTAATAATTCTACAAAGAATTACAGGCTAACTCTTCTACAAAGAAAAAAATAATATAAAGTTCTTGCTCCATTATGAAATATCGTATATGAAAGTGTACTCTTTCTAATTTGTAGTTCATAAAATTTTCATAAAGCGAAATTCGACATTACTTTTTAGATCAGGACAGTTTTAAGGATTAAAAAAACAAAACAATATTTTCAAAGTTAATTAACAAGAAGAAAAATTATTAAAACAAAACTGTGAATTTTACCCCATTTCTAGATCTTGGTAGGTTCACATTGATATCAATTAGCTTTAACTTGATGGTCATGTTTCAAATTCAAGCAAGAGTTTTTTGTCACAAAAGTGGTCACCTGTCAAATAAGAATTCAAACTATCGATTGTTGACCATATATAAAATTCTTAAGACATTTAGAAAATATAAATATTCGACTTTTGACAAATCCTGATTTAACAAGTTTCAAGCAGTCTGTTCCAATGACTCTTTAATTCCCCTCAAGAAAGAAACTAAATAGAATGATACGATCAGTTACCTCAACAATAACGAAAATCGTGTTAGGGGAGCTGTCTATTATTTTCATTTCCTCTCGAACTTTCACTGTTTTGAAACAAACAGTGCTTTAAAATGGGACATGCGGGTCTGACAGTATTGAGGTATGTGACAAGCATCATGCACAAAGAGTTAGTTACTACTGTTGCAACTGCAGCAAAACGAATAGCAGACATTCTAAAACCAATGACAACATTTTTAAAAGAGTTCAGGGTAATTTAAAAATCATTATTTGCTTATACCTGCATTTTACTTCAGCTAACCAAAGCGTTCATGGAACATGAGAAGGGTAATATTGAGAGCTTGTATACAGTAAGCGGGATAGTTATAATGATTTAACCACAGATAGTCACCGTATGCAAAATTTAATGCATATATACCTACTCCAAAAAATGAAGGATGCGATCTGTGCTTTTGAGAGCTCTTCACCCTTCCAGTAGTGCATTACGGCATCACCTAGTCAGAAAGTAAAAACGTAATTATTACGAGCCCTTGGCAACAAAGTGCTTTTAAGGCAGGTCAGCTTTCCTTTATTTGCTATAAAAGTAATATTGTTGCGTAATTTTTATGTATAGTTAGTCAATTTAGACAGATATGTCTGTACACACATTTTACGAGTTGTTTGCAGTAAGAAAATATTTATTTAGTTTTCACATTTCTCTTTAGAATTATCATTGAAAATAATGGTAAGGATTATTACTGACTCAAAGAAAATGTTGAGAATGAACAAATAATTGAAAGTAAAACAGATTCAAATAACTTTAAAAAAACATGTTTGCAAAATAATATTAAATTTCAGTTATTCATTTACACATAAATTTTAAGGATTGTTGGCAAAGTCGCGGCTGTAATGATATTGGAATTTTTGGGTTAAAATTAAAGTATTTCTGTTTTGTTTCGTTTTTTATCCTGAATATCTGAGCTGAAATAGGTTTAAAAAAATAAGGAGGGGGAGAGAGGGAAACCTTGTCACATATGTTACTAAAGGAATAGCACGAAGAAACAGTACATATCAATTAGTAAAAGTGTAGATATTGACTGGGTAAGGTCGAAGTGGTGGTTCTTAACGCGAGGGACTTCTTAGATAAAGAGGATTTCCATGTCCAGTGTTATTCATTAAATAAAGGAGCTCTTTAGTAGTTACCTACTCATCATTTGTACACTAATTATAATTATACTAAAGAAGGAATCCTAGAATATCTTTGGCTTTCTAAAAATTGCTTGCTGGAACTAGGCGAGAGATCTATGAATTAATTTTCAACTATATGCAATATTCCAGAAGAGAACTATAAAACTTAAAATTCCATCGAGACAGAAACAGGTTGTCCCTTAGCCCTGAACTTTCACGTTCTATCTGTATTAAATCAGTATCGATTTTAAGGTACAATATGCCTACGCATTCTTTAAATCAATGCTCATGATAGTAACAGTATAGAATAGATTTTTTTCATATTTTCAACCCATAGAGTTAATAAAACTTAAGTAAAAGAATAAATTAATACTAAACTGTACAAAGGTCACAGCGTTATGTACATATACATTTTTCTCGATGTAAATCGATTTTCGTGAACAAGCAGTAAATATTATTTAAAAGAACAAAATTATGAGCTGGGGCTTCCATATTTAACACAAAAACGTTCTGGAGCTCTGAATCAAAACTTTAACAAATTATAATTATTTCAGGTTTCTAATAAAGTCTTTCAAAGTTATTATTAGTTTTGTTTTATAAATCATTCCAAAAATATTGTAAACTTAATCATATTTTAATTTATATATTTGATTTCTCGATGGGGGAAAAAAAAAATGTTGGTCTTGAAAGTGTCTCGGGTACGATTGAACGTAAAATAGATGTCTAGTAGCATTCAAATGAAGCTAGTTAAATGTAAAATAAAATAGTATATAATGATTATCTTCGGAGTAGTATTTACCCTCATCTTCGCTAAAAATAAATTTATAAAATGTTGATTTCTCGTTATAAGAAAAAAATGTCGGTTTTTGTAAAAGTGTCTCGGGAACTATTGAATGTAATGAATTCTATTAGGATCCATTTTTAGTATATTTACTCTACTTCAAAGACATTGATTATACCCGTTGAGTAGTCTTAAGTAAAAATTGGACTTTTTCTGACAGAAAATAACGCAAATTTTTTTATTATCACATATCTAATACGTGACATAGACGTATTTTTATGTATATTATCATAATTCACATTCAAACTTTATTCTAAAATGATTATACTTTTTTTTGCTCTGGCTTCTGGACTAAGAAAAAGGCTATTTTTTAAATTGTTTTTTATATCCCACATTTAACATGTATCGGATATTAACGAACATAAACAAATAAATAATAAAAATAAGCACCAAAGTGATTGATTATTTTATTACGAAACCCTTTTTCTGTAAAGATATATTTAACTTTTTTTTCAATTACCTAATATTTTTAAACACGAAGATGATTTAGTTCTAAATACGTGCTTTTTTAACGACTTGAAAAGAAACAAAACTAAGTCAGAAAACTTCAATTTCAGATCTTGAAGAATCAATTTAGTTTTTTGGAACTCAAAATTATGCAATCATAGTACATGTAAATGATTGAGAGGTAAATGTATACTTTTAGCAACCCAACACGGATCAAAAACTGGTTAGCTTGAATATAAGGAAAAGTGATTGGCCAAGAAAAAAAAACACTGCCTTTATTCATACGAATACCAAATTTTACTGACCTCAGTTTACTTTTCCAAATGAAAATATTATCTTACTCTCTTACCTCAATAAAGTAATGTGAATATCGTGGTAAACAATCAGCACTTACGCACTTGAAACTACACAAAACAGTCACTAACTCTATTTGTATCAACAATTTCCTAGAGTCTAAGGCAACACTAATACTGTTTTGGCGCCTCGATGTACGAAATCGGCGGTATACCAATGTTTCCAACTTCGCACAACAATTAACAAAACGAATAAATTTTCTTATTATTTTTAGCCCTTACTCTTATTATTTTTTAGTCATTACCCTTAGTAGGTGACTGGTTTGGTGTTGTTACTGTGAAGAGATCATTATATATATTATTTTGTTATTCGAATTTATACGTTACTAACCTATGTTTAACCAATATAACAGGTAATCTTTCTTTTCGTATCCTGAAAAAAAAACTAATTTATAAAAAATTAATGCTTTGCATTTTGGCACATTCTCTAAACGGCACCAGGTTCCTTAACTCCCCCCCCCCTCCCCCATCAACTGTGGCTCAAATATTACTTAAAATAAATAACAACTCACCCAGCAATGTGAGCCAACAATATTAAAATCGGGTTGAAGCTTATAATCAAAACATCCCCACATATCCATACAAACTGGCTAAAAACATTGAATACAATACACAATATTCACTATTTTGAGCTCAAATTGTTTCAATCATTACTCTCAAAAAATAGTTACATCCACCTACAGACCTTAGTCCTCTTTGTTAATAGGCTATGATGGGTAATCTTTAAATTTTGAGAGTCAATTTTTTTATTTTTTATTAATACCCTACTAAAATTTTCAAACAATCCATGAATTAGTACATTTCCAACTCAACTCAACAGCTGAACAAGGATAAATGTAGAGAACTAATAAGAATGGAGGGAGAGTAGAAGGATACTTTAATGAGCCTTTTGTCATTAAAATTATGACCTTCGGAGATATTTTTACTTTCACCCTTAAATTCTTTAGGGCATTATTTGAAACAAAAGAATAATAAATATGGAAAAGGGCGGTGCACAATGTGTAAGGATATTTCATAAATAAAATGAAACAGTATGGTAATAAGAACCTATCCTGTAAGGTTCATTAATTAAGTTGAAGATTACAAAGGCAGATTTATTTTGAAAGGTATAGATTATATTTTTTACAATAGTTAGTAGAACCAATAAACATTAATCATATTGATGCTCTGCTTACTCAAGCTATCAAGGTAATAATATTTGGTAACAATACCCAAAAGATAAGTAGAATGGCTGTCAGTGTCATAAATAGAAGTTATGGTGTGAATATCCATAGGAGTTGTAATGCGCCAGTTCTCCTGCTAGTTTTTTTACTCCCCCAATATAACAACTGTTATATTTTTATCTATATAATAAAACAAAAAAAAATTCCCCACCTACATGCAGACAAAACAACTTCACCTATGTTGACTTTAACTTTTTTAAAACAAGTGTAACTTTTTTTTGTTAAACTTTTTTTATTGTCAAACACCGTTAGGTTTGACAATAAAAAAAGGATTTGCAGAAAAAAAAGTTTCAACATATGTTGAAAATGAAATTAGTGGGTAAGAAAAATAAACAGTGTAAATAAGAAACTTATTTAAGTGAAACTTTATTACTGTTTAAACAAATTTATTGTCATTTTGACCATATTTCAGGAAAAAGTGAGCCACAAATGAGACAGAATAACCAACAGTTTTAGTGATTAGTAAGGGTTTTAGGAGGGATATAAAAAATATAACTTGAAAATTTAGAGGTTATTGCTAGTGTATTTGTACAGGAAATATTACCAATAACTATTTTATGCCAATTATTTAAACTGTATAATAGTGAATTATTATCAACATTGCCATTTATAACAAAAATAAAAATAATATTTTACTTCTTTCAATGATTTGTTGGAATGCTAGTTTGTGTCATTTCATTATTGACCAGTGAATTAGCAAACATCAAAATTTTAAAACTTTTTTATGAGAAATAATAGTACTAAAACATTTTACTATTGACAGGTATAAATAACAGTTAGCTTCAAAATACTAAAAACAAAAATGGCACTAACTTTTTTTAAATAACAATGTTACTAGTAAAATTTGAGTGAAGACGCACCTTTATACCTACAGTACGTCAAACAGGCATTCAAACTACTTATAAAATAAATCAAACTAAATTCAAAATCAGATGCTGATAAAGGGTTACCTTGTCAACCTTCAATATCAAGCACCACCAGTAAGGGCAATGGACTCAGAAATTTATTTTGCTCTTGTATGAATCTATTCAGCATTTTTGTCAATTATCAACCTAAAGGTTTAATAATCATGATAAACACAATATCCTTAATCTTTATTTATTTATTAGGATTAATAAATTGAAAATATTACGGAGGATCAAGTCAGTGGAAACAATTTTAAAACCATTTTTTTATTGATAGAAAAACATGAGAATAAATACATTAACTAGATTAAAATACTGCTGTATAAAAAAACAAAGACATTTTTATTAGTCTACTTGTATTCAACATGTAATTGAAGTTTGGAAATTAGACGTGTGGTTAGCAATTTAAAAATAAAATCAGATAAGACGAATGATTTCTGTATGATATTTACTTATTAAAAACAAATATAAATTTTCTCATCAAACAAAACAAAATTAGTGATCTTTTTGTAATTATAACTAATATTAATGTCTAAAAGTTGAAACAATTCTTTATTTGGTGTTCATATTTTCTTCATTTCAAATCAAATTCATTAAATTGAAATAACTATTAGTATTGAACTTTTAGTGTTAATACTAAATAATATTTCGTTAGCGACTATGATAAACAATAGTTGGAAAAATAAATTTATCATGAACCTCTTTAGTACAATATAAAGTACAGCACCTCCTAAATCCCAGTATTTTTCACATTTCTTTAATTAATAGGCAGATAGAGCTTAGCCTTAGATTGAAGAGTTGTTATAAATTAGAGTGATAAGTCATTGTGCCTTCTTTATCTTTTATATCATTCCTAATTTTTTTTATAAATTAGGGTAGGACACAAAAATTAATGGCCTTATCAAAGTTTCTTATGATTTTTTTAACAAATTATTTTACAGCACTTGAGATTAAATAATTTCTCATCACATATATTTATAAATAAACTGAACTCAAAGCTGTAAAGAGTGCCATTTACACTAAAGTAGAGATAATGCAAAACAAAGGAAAGATGGTTTGGTATAACAAGATCTTATAGTTAAAAATACATGCTATACTAACATTATATGATTAAATCTTGATCATCTTAGAGACAATTTTAAGTAAAATACCTAAATTGGTTAGGCTAGCTATACATCCAAAAAAATTAACTATTACACTGAAGGCATTGCTCAACCACCACTTTCAGAACAAGCATTGTCCTGTCAGAATCACTTATCACCAATCATAATCCAATGGGAACTGGAGTACAAAATGCATTAGGAAAAGAAACTGATTTTAGTTTCAAAAACATTTTAAACAATAAAATACTTTACATAATCATGATTACTAAAGCTTCTTTATTGGTGATGAGTAAAAAGCTGAATCAGGATTAAAATTATCTTTGTTAGTCGTTAGTTTCCCATGATTAATATTTCTTTTATAATTTAATATTTATCATAATTTCAATATTCTCCATCAATATGATTCATACTAAACAATACCAGTAAATAGAACTTGTCATAAAGTTTTAATTTCTTTTCCATTGGTTAATATCTTTTCCAACAACTCTCAGCCAGAGCTGTTACTCATTTCACAATTCATGTGAATTCGGTGCAAATTGCACCATAAATTGAATATCACAAATAACATAGGTCAAACGTTAACGTGACTTCCAATTACCTCCATTGTGTTCAGTGGTAATATGACTTCTTAATGTACTCAAATATCCTGTTCGATAGTCACAATGAAAGCAAACAAAGCAGAGCTTGCGCAGAGAACACAGGAAATGAGTTCTGCCAATTATACTTGTTTCAGCAGAGGGATTTATATGCCTTCTTTTTATGTGTGAGTTGAGCGAGCGAGATGTTTTAGCTTTATAATCACAATACGGACAAGGGGTTTTCAAAACATCATCAACATCAGGTTTGACTGATTTATTTCCAGCATGTTTTCTCCTTAAATGTCTTCTAAGAGTAGATTGAGCAAGGGCTGTATAATTACAGTGTGGACATGGATGATTCCTCTCGCCAATATGAATTTTTATATGTTTTTTGAGATCATCTGATCTAGTAAAATAACTATTACAAAATGTACAAGCGAATGGACGATTACCATTATGAACTGCCATATGTCTCTTTAAGTGAGCTGGACGAGCAGTTCGGAAACCACAAGGACACACATAAGGTTTATCCTTAGAATGAGATAACATATGAGAGGTCAGATCTCCCCGGCGAGCTGTTTTATATTCACAAAGCTCACAAGCGAAAGGTCTGTCACCAGTATGCTTACTCATATGCATTCTAAGGGATGTACTAGAGTTGGCTGAATAATCACATAGAGAACATGAATAAGGTTTTTCTCCTGTGTGAATTCTCATATGTTTTTTTAAATCACTAGAAGAAGATACAGAACGGCCACAAACTTCACAAGTATGGATTTGTACATTTGTGTGCCTCCTTAAATGTTGTTTCAAGCGACTTTGATAAGTTGTTGTGTAAGGACAAAGTTTACATGAAAAAGTACCACTACTATCTGCATGCTTAGCAATGTGCTTAGTTAAATCATTCATAAATCCAGTCCTATATCCACATTCATTACATTTCAAAAACAATTTAACAGCACGTCGAGAAAACTTGGAAAATAAATGCGTATTTTTTATGTGGCATTTAAGCTGGCTTAGATGAGGAGTATGAAATTCACAATCAAAACATTCATATTCTTTAGTAGTTTCATTATTTTCTTTCTTACATTCTGAGGCATTTGGCAAATCAACCCCTTCAGCTTCTGTAAGAATAAAGAATATATAACAGACCACATTAAAAAACTAATATATATAAGAAATACATTATCTCTAATCTAGCATTCAGTTAATAAGTGGATTAACAAAGCATTACTTTAACGTTATGAAGGAGATGGTCAGGGTGTGGTGAAAAGGAAACAAAAAATAGTTAACAATTATATTTTTTGGAGGAGTCCTAACCACCCCTAAAATAAATAGTGGTTAACTATTTTTTGTTTCCTTTTGACCGCACCTCTGAACATCTACATAATTTGAAAAATACGGTCAATCATTTATACATATAACATTAATTTAATGAAGTATAAGCACTTATCTGCTGGAGTGAGAAATGTTTAATGTTTTAAAACAAAAGAAATAATGATAATTGCTCCTCTTAGTTTTTTCTATATTTTTTTTACCCATTTTCAATTTGTTTAATATTTAGAGGAATGGAGAATAATAATAAATAAAGGAAAAACATGTGGGTATGAGATGGAAGCGCTGATGGAGGAAGCTACTAGGCAGAAATACCAAGAGAGACTTCAGCACCGGTGTCAAGAGTGGATTGTGGAGGAGTTGGGTGCACAAAAAAAATGTGGAACAGACTGGGAGAAGCAATCAGGACTACGGCACGTGAAGTTCTAGGAGAGAGAAAGACTGGAACGAGGAACCTATGGTTTGATCGGGATTGTGAGAAAAGAGGTTTGTCGGCCCATACAAGAAAGGAATGAGGCTTAAATGAAGAAGCTCCAAAGGAAAACTCGCAGGATATGATGCATATTCCGAAAGAAGAAGAATAATGTGACATAAGAAAAGAGCACATGAGGCAAGAAGACTCAGGCATGCAAGAGCATATTCAGGCATGAGAAAGCCGAAAGTTCTATAAGGACGTTAAATGGCTAAAACAGGGATTCACTCAACAGACTGAAATGTGCCTAGACCAATGTGGAAACCTTATCACCGGGGCTGAACAAATTAAAGATAGGTAGCTCCATTACTTTAAGGAGATTCTAAACCCTGAGACAAACAATATGTACTTCCACCAGGTTTACTAATCTAATAATGACGAGGATTTTGATGAGGAGGTACCACCGGGCAGGGAAGAAATTAAGGACATAATCCAAATTATGTCCATATTAGATAAAATCTAATACGCCTGATGGTATATAATGGAAATCCATTGATTTTGAAAATCCATCACACAGTCCATATTTATCACTAGGTGACTTTCATATGTTTCATATACCATTGAAAGAGGATTTAAGAAAGGAGTCTTTCACTGATGTTGCAGAGGTTGAGAGTTTTGAGTGTAAATGGATGAAGAATTTTCCATTTAGTGAGGAAAATGCGTCGTTAAGGAGAGTGATTATATAGAAAAATGATATATTTTTGGTTAACCATATACTTTAGTCAATAATTACTTAGAAACTAATTCTCATTATTTTCTTAAAAGTAATATTAAAACAAACAGAGATTGTACAATTGTACCTGTTTCAGTTAAATTGCAAAAAGAATCGTCTGTAACAAGTTTCACTTCAACAGGCCAAGCAGTTTCCCATTCATCTGTAATAGCAAACATCAAATTACAACAGCAATGATCATCACCATGTAATAATATCTCTATAATTTCCTAGATTTATTACCATAATAAGAAGGAATACTTTCTCATTATATACACCTTGATCTTTCACAAATATAACTATATTCAAAATAATTATTTTTTTTGGTAATCAGAATATAACGAACATCGTTGAGAAAAATAAAGAAAAAATAAATAATTTATAAGATAAATTAATGTTTAAAAAGTACAATTCTTCATTTCAAACAACAAATCAGTAGGAAATTAACTGAGCTAAAAATAATATATAATGTTAGGATAACCTAATTAAAAATTATATGTTATCTATTCATGGAAACTTCTAACATCAAAAAATTCAAAAAGAGCTGTCAAGTGTTAACACAGTTCAAATTATTGTAACCAACCTACCTTGTGCTTCATACATTATTTGAGGGGTCATAAATTATAATTTCAAAGAAAATTTATTTCTACAACTTATTTAAAACAGTTTCAACTCCGTGTAATTTTTTTTTTCAATTTTTACTTCCAAGTTATGATTATTGATTAGAGAAGACATATACACTTGGTATAAGAAGCTTGACAATCAATACGGTAAAGCCAAAGAGCTAACAAACAGATGGTGGATTCAGACTTATTTCCTAATAAGAAAAAAAACTATGGTTCCACCAGTTTTTTAATGTAGAGTACAATAAAACTATGAAACAAATTATTGATGGTAGCTTCTTATATCTTGTCGTTTTATCCTAATCCGGTTAGAATCTGTCAGTACTCGTTGGTATTGAAGTGTAAGAAAATAACATCTGTAAAAAATATCTAACAACTATGAATCGCCAACCAGTCATTTCGTTTCTAATACCCTTATATAGGAATTGTGCATCCTAAAAAAAAGTTAAAATTACAAGGTGCTAGAGGGTACCTCATCAAATTCCTTTATAGTTTCAAAAAACGTATTGGGCGCTTCTGACTGCTTTTTTTGGTTGTCAGGAAGAATAAACGCGATATGTGGTGCAAAAAGTTAGTAATGAAAAGAAAAATCTATACCCCTGCAAATTTAACAAACGAACTAAGGATGTATCCGCGTGATTGTCATAAGTATCTCAGAACGAAAGAAAAAAGGTTGCATAAACCATTTTTCGTCACTCATATCACTTTAAAAAGAAGAATATATTACTACAAAAGAATAATACGAGCATTAGAGAAGCTATAACCCCTCACGAATGATTAAATGCAACAGAAAATTCCTCGCGACCGAGAGCACTTTAAAGACCTACAATATTCTTACATAACTTCAGCTATGTGAATTTCCAGTTACATAGTTTCTGAAACTGACATTTGTTTGTAATATCCGGTAAGTTCCTGGCACACCGTTTAAATTGTACAAGTGCGGTTTGTACAAATTAAAATGATTCAGATTCAGCAGTCAGTACAAGCAGCTTGTACAATCAGAATGCTTGCGAAAAATTATGCTACTTACGCAAAAGATTGATTATGCATACAAGTCAAAAGTTTGCAGTGAGCATGTCCATCTTTATAGTTGAAATTATGATTTTCATCCGTTATTTGAGATTTAGCCTTCGCGAGTTCATTTGTAAATGTCCTAACGCCCATTAGTAGCTCTTCCACTCCAAATGTCTTTAAAGAAATTAAGGTAATTAACGGTGTCAATTGAATTTATTCATTCGCTTGAAAAAAAAAAAAAAAAAAAAAAAAAAGCAGGCTGATTTAAGTGGTACAGTCCCATTTCGTTCAATGACAACCCATTACTGTGTCGGACCTCCTCAAGCATCTTCCACCAATTTAATCGGCTGTCCTCCAATTCAGAATTCACATATCAAAGTTTCCTTGACGTGGCTTCTCGGTCAGGTGTCATACATTTTTTCGATCAAAAATTGTTTTGGGCTCTCATGGAGCCCCATTCTTGCGATATGTCCTACAGCTTACTGAGCCACCAGGTTTTTACACCATTTCCTTTCACTTTCCAGTAACAAATCTGTACTCATTAGCACATTTGTATACTCCGATTCAGTAATAAATCGTCAGGTTTGAGGTTTTGGTGATCAAGTGATACCTTTGTAAAGAAGAAATTTTTCGCTTTATGTCTCTATAGTAGTGTAGCCAAGATTTCGTTTTGGAGGTAGAGGGACAATCTAAGGAACTATTTTCCATCAGTTATGCAATAAATCATAACTGAGAAAATTTAGTATAACATAAACTTTATTTTAAAGTTTATACAATTTTTGTTTACAAATAAAAATAAATAAATTTGTAAAATTTAATTTCGGAGAAGTGAGAGTTAGCTAAGACAATGGAACCTGGACTTGTCCATTGGCTATGCCAACTATACATACTTCAGTATCAAATCTTCCTTTCGGTTTTAACAAAATTATATATAATTTTACAATTACCTTAAATTTTGTATAATACTTAATCCGACAAAATTGAGTTCATCCAAAGGTCAAATTTGATATTCTTAAAGCCTTGACAGAGTATGAATTCTAAAATATTGTTCTAGGGGTTGAATATAGTTCAGGTTTTATATCATAATTGTTCCTATGGTCTAATATTAAGTTGTACACACAGCTTGCTCCTCTTTTAAATTATCTACCGCCCTCTCTAAGTAGAGCAGACTACTTCTTTCCACCCGAATACAGCATATCATGTACACTGAGCTTTCTTCAGAAACCCCATGCCCCCTCTCCATACCACTAACTGTGAGATCTAACAATACTAGAAGATTTGTGGTTTCCAGGAGCGAACCAACGGTCCTTGGAGTATCCCCTTTTTGAGGTCCTAATCCCCCATACTATCAGAAAAACTGAAGCTTTTATAGTTACCTACTCAGACTGATTTGGACTTACTGTGCAAAAATACAAAAAAAATAAATAAATAAATTCATTATTGAACTACTTATTATTTATTTCTCTTGTGGAAAAAAAGGTGTTGACAATATAAAATTCATTGTTTTCATTTTAAAACTTTATGTTCTCATGCAAGTTAAAATATTAAAATGTTTTATCTTAATTTTAATTTTTATCAAACATGGAAAGTTTAATACTGGAAGATTATTGATTGACCGTGTGTGAAGATGGAAGGAATATGGTCCGGGTGCGGTCAAGAAAAACTCAAATAGTAGAAATATAATAATATTTAAGTTTAAATATTTAAATATTTTAAAAGTTAAAGAAATTTAATAAGTTTAAGTTGAAAGTAAAATACATACCTTCACTTAAGCTGCAAGATCTCTCATGTTCAAAAAATCTTTATATCAATTTAAAAAATCAATACAAAGTTCTTGAGACATATTGAAAGAATTTTTGGATTCATAAAAAATATATATACATATACTATAAAAGGATGGTCGAGACAAGATGTTACTAAAACAATGTGTTTTTCAAATAACGCAAAAATTGTATTATTGAGTTTCTTTACTCTATTACAAATCAAAACTTCAGGAAAAATATGTAAATTATTCAATTTCTGTGTTGTTTTTTTAATTTTTACCCCTTCTTAACAGACATCTCTGTATAATGGATGAACAAAATTATCTTCCTCCTAGGTTTTATTCCTTATATAGAAGTTTCACTGTATTAGTAACAACAGCTGTTTCACCATCATAACTGTGCACAGCAGGGGATACAAATGAAGACATTTTATAAATATAAATGCATGATGTGTGTTAAAACAAAAGATTTGTATAATGTGTCGTTATCTGAGTCTTATCACTCTCCCAAATGATATTTAGAAGTCAAAAGTCACTTAATACAAATTATTCCCTGTTTTTTAAGTATCAAAAATCATCTATAACAGATGCAGTTTGAAGGAAATGAAAGTTTGCCATATTTAAAATGTTTGGGAACTGCTGAATTAGAGGTTCCTGCCTCATACTAACTAGAGTGTAATCATGATGAAATTACACTCAAGATTCATTTCTTGGGGCCCACTAAAAAAAATATTAACTGCCCCAGATAGGAATTCAAACCACACTGTTCTGAACCAGACATTTTGGGACCATCACCCTCATATGCTTGACCATTAAAGAGATTCTATTTGTCTATGGACAAATACATAAACTGAAGCAAGTAGTAAAATACTGTTGTACATCTACAAATATATGTGAAGAGATGAATGTAGAGGATTCTATCACCATTAGGCATGAAAATTTGATTCATTTAAAAAAAATATTTTATTTATATAAGTTTAGTCAAGATACAAAAGTCTAGAAACCGTAGTCATAGGAATATCATACATAGGAGGTACTTCTCTGTTCTCTAGAGGAGGTTCATTCAAAGTAAATGAATCAACCAATACACACCTTTCTTCTGGTGCTGGAGTAAGGCAAAGATTTAAGGCTGGGTATAATACAAGACCAACTAATGCAAGTGTTACTAGACAAAAAATAGGAATGGCAACAGCCCAATAAAACTGAGGAAAATAGAAATAAGGTAAAAAGGAGGATGGTATTAAGGACCAAGTGAGAAAAACATAGAAAGCAGTAGTAGAGGCTAAATACAAAGTGAATCCATAATTTGCTCGGCTAGGAGATGGTGATGGTGAACTAGCAGGTACGTCCAGTTCCATCATTAAATAGAAAACTGTTCGATTGTTCGGGTAATCAGAATCAACAGGTCAAAGAATGAAGTTGCGCTAACTCTCAAATGTCTTGCTTCAGCAGCAGAAAACTTCCTGCAACAAAAAAAAAAATAAATAGATAATATAATTTGTTTTTAATTTAAAAATGTTTAATGCTGATTAGAGAAAACATTTATTTTGTAATAAATCATGAAAATGTATAATACAAACAAAAAAATTAATGATCAACTATATTCTACAGACTTCACAATAAAACATTTGTTGAACATGCTTCTGGAAAAAGAAAATTTTTTTATTATTTCGGGTTGGTCTTCAAAGGAAGGAGTTTCAGAGATTAAGTAAAGATATTCCATTTAGTGGTAGGTCTGATACTTAAGGTTAACAGGATCAAAACTATTTTGGCCATGCATGGAGCAATAAGAAAATGCAAGATTTGGGTTTCAAGTGGAGGATGTTCCAATAAGGATTTGAAATGAAGGTAGAAATAGCAAAATTGATCAAACCTGAAATGAATTAACTTTTTTCTTCTATGTTTCATACTTTTTAATCTTTAGGCAAAACTATCATGTTAAGCTAAGTATAATCTTATTCTTCTATCAAAACCTTGTTTGTGTACAAAGGTGAAGAAATGTCTCAAATATCCTTCCAACTCTTCATAGGTCATAGGACATTCTACTTATTTTTCTTAGATAACAACAAATATCAAAATATTCATTATACTTTATACCGCGACCCGTCAACTAGTTACTCGCAATAGACACCTCACTCTCCAGTCAACTACTGGATGCATGAGTTAAGCCATTCTTAGTCAATTTTCACAATGTTAATACATTGTACTTTCAGTTATCTGGACTCTTCTTATAATCTAAACTGTCCAGTAAAAACAAAACAATAAAACAAAGTGAGAGGATGGTTGGAAAGCTTAGTTCAGAAAAAAAAAAGATTCATACAGAACCAGCGACAAATTATAATCAACAAATGCCCACTTGGGAGGTTCAATTTCCAGACATCTCCTTAAAGGATGAAGATTAAAGATCTTATTCCAATCATTATATTCAAAGGGCAGCAGGGAACATACACAGTAGCAATAAATCCTACAATGCCCAAGAGAAAAAGCAGTGAGAAATTTCCTCCAAATGTCAAAACTAAGTATAATAAAAAGTTTATAATAATCTATTTTTATCCAAACTATGCATTTTCAAGTGAGTATACATACAAATATATCCAGTTAATAAAGCTTTAGATTTAATCTTTCATTGTTTGTAATTTTCCCAAACACTCCCCCAGCAGCTATTAGTTCAGATTACTGAGATTTTCCACAGATTACCAATCAAACTTCTCCAACAATTTTAAACTGTAAAGCAGACTATTCTATGTGTAAATCTTAAAACCTGGAGTTTCGTGGTAAACGTCTTTTGTATCACCCTACTTAGTAGCTTTTCAGGAATAAATTTTATTTCCGTAAGCTTGTATTAGGCTGGGTTCATGAGCTTGTTTAGAAAGATAATATGGACATAATTGGATAGATAATTCTCTTTTGTGACTGGTGGAGGAATGTATTCTGCGAGGATGATTTCCCCAGGCCATCCCTATCCAGAAATTCAACTGCAATCTAATTATTATTGCACCATGGTACACATGATACTGAATAACTTTCTCCAAGGTTATCTATGATTTTACATGTTAAAAATTTCTAGTATTTATTCCTTAAATACTTATTAATTTATAAATTATTATTAAATGATAATAATAATGCATGAAGCAATAAGAAAATGCAAGATTTGGGTTTCAAGAGGATGTTCCAATAAGGATTTGAAATGAAGGTAGAAATAGCAAATTATCATCATCATTATTATTATTAATTTATAAATTATTAAAAAAATAATTAGGTAAGTTGTATAAAAATCAAACTACAGGATTATGTATAGCAGTTTGAAATAACTTAAATCAGAGGAAAATCAAGAAACTATTTTTTTAAAAAATGTAGAAAAGAATTAGAGCTACTTGCACAGCCAACTGGAGATTTTTAAATACAAATATATTGAAAGACGAGAGCTCTAGATAATAAAAATAAATGTATACTCTTCAACAAGTCATATTTAAAAATAGAGTTATTAAAATTAAAATACAAATATCATATTTTCAGATAATATGGATTTTGAAAATCTGAATCAATCATATAACACATTTAAATACAAAATCAGGATATGTTAAATTGTTACTTTGAAACAGCCTTTATATTTTGGTCAGAAACTGCCCGTGGTAGGTCTTTCCTAATCCACTCCTCTTCCCAATGGGATTCCATTCCTTTCCTCATTTGTTGCTCCAAAGCCCTTCCGACCATTAAATCCCGTATCTATAATCACTTCCTCTCCACCCAATATACAAAAAATAACAACTAAATCTTTCAAATGAAGTTAGTTAATAGATAGAAAGATGAATGATTTTACTACACATGAAATTTAACATAAATATAAGTGAATGTTTTTAAGATTTAATTAAAATCTGAAAATATGCATATATTTATATATTATCATTATTTAATTTTTTTTTTGTTTTATTTCCCATTAGGAAATACCTTATAATTTACAATTTGTTAGATTTATTTTTGCTATCTTTTAATCTTTTCTGATTTCTTTTACATTTAATGTGCATGATTTTCATTTAATAAATGCAAATCAGTATATAAACGTTAATTACTTCTGGTTAATTATCTATAGTTCATTGTTATATTATTTGTTTAGAAGTTATTTGCCATATAATTATTGATATGATAGATGGTTTTATTTTAATCTATTTATTTTGTAATTATGAGAGATAGTTGACCGTGGATGACATACGAGATGGTTGGGGGTGTGGTCAAATTGAAACACAAATAAGTGGTGTAACTTATTTAATTGTGCCAATGTTTTGGCTAGAGTTTCTAGCCTTCATCAGGGCTAAGAACAGAACAAGATTTTGCCTCTTAATATTTTATATTTGGCCTCTTTATCAATCATCTTTCCATATTTCAATTTTTAAATTATTAATAACTAATATATTCATACTTCTTTGCATTATATAACTTCATTTTTATTTTATTTTTCTAATTATGTTATTTTACCTACTTTTTCAATTACCTATGTATACATTTTATTTTCCACTTCTCTCATCACTTCATTTTATTAATTCCAATCTGTAAAATTAATCCCTTTATGTCATTCTGTATATATTTTATTTTTTATTTTCTATACTTATTGGTTGTTATCTTGTTCTGTTCTTAGCCCTGATGAAGGCTAGAAACTCTAGCCGAAACGTTGGCACAATTAAATAAGTTACACCACTTATCTGTGTTTCAATTTGACCACACCCCCAACCATCTTCTCCTCGTATTTATTTTATTTTTATTTATTTAATTTACTCGTCTCAATTTTTTCAGTTTATTAAGTTTTTTTATTATAGTATTTTACTCAAAGGCACTTAAGCCCAATTTCAATCCATTATATTATCCTAAAGGGACATGTCCCTGAATAAATGATCAATATTATTATTATTATATGATGTATTTTTATTATATATATATAGTTTTATGTTAACTACTAGCAGCAGGCCAATAAAGACTACCAGATACAGCTCAAACTTGGAAATAAGTAGTAGCATTTAATAATTAATCAATCTAGAAATTGATATATAGATATAACAGATACATTATATTCTCATATTTGTGTGATTAAGCTTAGTATAAATTAAATTGATCTTCAATCTTGATCAGATCGACAGAAAACTATTTTCGATACAGTGTGGAGGACTACAATAAATTTTCTGATAAGCCATTAGTTGTCCAACTATATTTATTACCCCAAACTCAGAAATAAAGATGAAAAACCAATGAGGTGAAATATGAACCATATATATATATATATATATACCAGCCATCTTATGTTATACTTGATACCTCATTAAGTGTAAATTCCTAGTTCAGTAACAGATTAGCTAGAATAAGGAGTGTAAATAAACATTGCTTCACATATATATTAGGCCTATGTGGGCAAGCAATATAAAAATGGCATAATAGCCTATTTATTTTGATTTTGGAAACAAAAAATCATTGCTTCATGTTAGTTCAATAAAGAAAAATTAATTTAAAAACATATTACATAAATAGATGCATAAAATTCAAAAGTTTAACCCAATAAATATGATTTACAAATTAAATTGAAATTGATTTACAAATTAAAGAACAGCCTTGACATTTAACATGTCCTTGATTTAATCACAAAGAAATATATACATAAATAAACAATTAAGTTCTAAACTGCAAAAAAGTATGAGTAAAACTCCTTTGTTTATTCCTAAATACTGAAAACGTGCTTAATGGAAATGACAGATAATTTCAGGGACCATTAAATAAGAATAAGTGATTTCATTAAAACTTTTTCGTTTTACTTACAAAATGAAATTAACAAAAACATGACAAAAATATATTACAAAATTACTTACAAACAAATGAAAAAAAAAAAAAAAGACAAATATGACTTAATTTAGGTTATAATAAACAAAATAAAAGGTAGCTTCTGTAATGAAGACCAACCCATCCTTATTCATCCATAATAAACAGTTCAACCAAAACTGTTTTCCTCCCTTTCAAATCAGTTTTGAGCACAACCTAACAAAACAGTTCGACAAATATTCAAATGAATTACAATGTAAAAATCGCAGTTATTGTAAGACATTTGTAATTTTTTTCTGAGCAAGTAGTAAGTTTGTTGATTATGTGGTCTTTGATTTCATCTTCGTTTTCTTCAGTTTTTTTAATCCATCCATATTTCCTCGCAATAAACTGCAATATGCTTGTTGGAATTTGTGTACATCTTTTGCTTCTACCTACAAAATAAACATAATAATACAGCCAATTAATTCAACTGAAGCGAATAGCATTAAACAGAAAACAGACATGATAGTGTTATCTAATGATATATTACAGAAACAAGAAATAAATAAATTACATTACAACACTTACAGATATGTTTCAAAGTGAACAACTGACAATTTTCATTTCAAGAAAAAAAAAGAAAAGAATAAGAAAACATTAATCAATGTCAAACGTGTACATGAAATTATCTTCAACTTTCTTTAAATCTATTATCAACTTGAAAACAGTATCATAACTTTTACTTACAACAGTAGAAATTTTGCTTTTTGATAATGTGGCACGAAGCAAGCACATATATTCCTCAGGTTCAGGATTTTTACTACCATCCTTGGGTAAATGTCTATCTCGACCATCATCTAAACAGATAAATTATACTAACTAACAGAGCATATAAATTAAAGTTGCATAAGTATTTAAAATAAATCTATATACTACTTACATCTTTTCATGGTTAGAGTAACAGACCCAGACTCCCTGGCCCGCACAAACATTTTGGTGAGTTCATTCAGAAACTATCAAACATTCTTATTAAATTTTCGAAAGTAATTTAATCACTCAATATCATACATAGATACTTACAGCATCATTCTCCAGTAATACCATGGTAAATGGCAATCAGAAATATTTTAAAAATAGAATGATTTTTTTATTATTTAGCAGTATAAATTTATCAATACAGATTCATCACGAAAGCAGCCTTAACCTCAGGTGCAGCCTTAAAAAATCTTGATGAGCGAAATGGTCAATAGGAAACCAATAGCTCCACATGAACCTTCGGGCCCAACATGACATGAGGGCTCCCAGATAGTGAACACGTAACAATCACAGCCATCTTAAGTCGAATTTAATTAACTAAAATAAGTTATGAACCATCTTTGCAATACTTTACTCGCATATAAAAATATTTATTATGGAAATATCTACTTCAATTGCACAAATAGAGATGGTTTCATAGCTATGAGTTAATTTACGAACAAATAATATCCTATGGGAAGGTAATAGTAAGGTTTTACAATTCAAAGAACTACTTAACAATTCAATTAAATTAATTGAAGCACTAAAATGTAAGACACTGAAAGAGCATATGCAATGTTGTACTATCTTATTCATATGAATAACGAAACTTATTTACTTACGCAATCAAAAAATTGTTGTCTTGGCTTAAAGTTCTTGTACATCGGCCTCTTTTGGGTTCAGGATCTACTCTGAGAGATTCATAAGCAATTCTTGCTTCTTCCTCGTTAGAAAAAGGAACACTTATAGTTCTACAGATATACGTTCAAAAAAATATAAGTTTAAAAATAAAATTATGATCATGATTAATGTTTTAACTTATTTAACAATATTAGAAATATATAAACTTAGGAAGCTATTTTTATTTACACACTATAAACCGTATAAAAGACATATCTATCCCTTAAATCTTAAAATAAACTATTTTAAAGGATACAAATTTAAAACACCCCCTTCACTCATGTCGTTATCATTTAGCACTGCCATACGAATCTCCATTCTCGGTTACTCTGTGATTGTTTCTCTTTGGGTTTGGCATGGCTTTCAAAATGTCATTTGTTAAATCAAAACAACTTTATCTGCTTGTGATATTGATGATAAAGTAGCCTGTTACACGCAATGTATGTTGTTAAGAACTCAGAAGAATAATGTTATTAAATATGAACTAGTTGAGCTAACTTGCCGGAATGCATAAAAAAGTTTATTCCAAAAATTTGAGTTTGGTTCCTAGGCTAGTGAAACTAGCCCACAAATTCAATCGGTTTTATCTGGAAGGTTTGTTCTTTAATATTTTGTTTGATCTACTTAAATGTATTGTTATTATAACGTTTCAATTATTCCTTAACACCTGTATCCTTTAAACTAATGATTTTATTAATTTTTATTTTAAGGACATGGGAAAAATGAATGTAAACCATTTATAGTGGAAGGTCATCAAGTTGGCCTTGTGAGAATGGATTTTGTTGATTTGTTGAAAAAATATCCTGAGGTGTTTGAAATCAAATCAAATTCTGTTGTACTTAATCCAGCTTTCAGAGATTACAATGAGAGAACAAAAAAAGTTGAAAATGTACTGATGGAATGCCGTCAAAATAATTCTTTTATTGCTTTGAATGGGTGGAGAGATGAAGTGAGTATCATTTAAAACATTTTTAAAAGTTATTTTTCAGTTACTGAATACTCCTGTTTGAAGATAATAGTCTGGAATTTTTAATGCTCTCCGAAATTGCTATATTCTTTTTGTATCGGCTGTTGCAGGAAAACTTTATTATTACTACCTTTGTAATTCTCTTTGATTTTTTTTCCAGTATTATGAGATAAGACCGGTATTTTCGTCTGAGCCGCTTCTGAAAATGGACAGATCGGCAACGTGTAAGTCAAGACTTGAGAATTATGCTTAAAACAATCTTTTATTTTTGCAAAGCTTAATAAGAAAATAAAGTGATTCATTTGTCATTAAAGAAGAAGTTTTTATGAGTACTACTAATGTAGGTGGTAGTATTTTTAAAATGAAAGTTATATGTACAAATGATAATAATGTAACTATGACTATCAAATTCTCAAAGTTTCTATTATTAATATCTTTTAATAAACTTTGTTGTGTATGATGATTAGTTAAGTTGTTCGTTAAAAATTAAAATTTATTAGTAGTACTCTAGTTTGTTTATATATATTTTTTTCTGGACTAAATTGAATTATGTTATTATATTTAGCTTTACCGCAATATGTTCGCTTGAAAATAAAGTTTAATGTCAAGTAGGAGCTATTTTGACAATGCAAAGATACATTCAGGCCCAGTATAGTGTGCATGCACAGAAACTATGCACAATAGCATAGTTTATTTCTTGTATAAAATGTGCATGTTATATTAGATAATTCCTTATTCCTATAATCTATAAGCAATTACTTCTATTTCCTTTTCCTTTTGTTTACTCTTTCTTTTTGAATTGTAAATTGAAGAAACTTAGGTTACAGCTGTATAATATTTTACAGATGTAATTCTTGTGGGAGTTTGCTTCGATTTTCAGATGCAATTTTTATATTTGAACTGTTAGTGTCATTTCTGGTATATGTATGTATGGTATATCATACTAGCTCTATATTTGTATAAAGTGATTGTCTATTATTATTAAAATGTGTACCATCACAACCGATAACGGGTCTTTGGATTCTGTACTTAAGAAAAGAAGTACTGTTTCTTCACTAATGGCCATGTAAGGATTGATATGGCAAGCAGTCATTTCCAACTGCTAAGGTTATCCCACACCCTAATTAAGAGGCTGATTGTATCTCAAAAGGATTTTCTAGCCTCAGAGCCTATTGGTGGAATAATATATCTGCCACAGCTGTGATTACACTTTTGTTTATCGATATAAGGTTTAAGTAAGTTTAAACTTATTAGGGTCTAAAATATCTAACGGAAATCATTTTAAGATGGTAATAAAAATGAGGTTGTTGTTGCGAAATGCTTGTCATTTCTCTGTTACAAAATTACTAATATTGCTCCTACTAGACTAGTATACTTGCTTCTGTACTTCATGGATACAAATAATGGCCACTTTTTCAAGATGAGAACACCTTAATTTAAACAAAAACAAAGTATTGCATAGACTATTTGGCTAGAAGATCAAATGATAGTTAAATTGAAAGATTCTAAACTCAGAATGTGATACCTAAACTATTTCAATTATTTGTATGACTAATCTTTAGCAGTTATTGCGTATTTAACACTTATTGGCCATCATCAGTTACAGATATTTTACAATAAAAATTAATTTTTTTTTAAGTACAATAATTCTTCTACTGGTTATGTAAAAACAACCTTTAAGATTTAATACACAACCTTCATCTTCATCAGTTTTCAATCCGAATCACAACTGCTCCTGAAGCTGGATATGCATATACTCATCTCATCAACTATTTAAAAAAAATTATAATAGAACAATGGTATCATTAAGAATAGTTTTATAGTTCAAGGCTTTGAACTTAAAGGCAACAGGTGAGATTAGATTCAGCATCAAAATACTGAAACCATTGGTTCAAGCCAGCCGCACCCTCTCCAACCATTCTCTCCTCTGCCGTTTGCAATCTCACTGACTATATGTGTGTTATCAAATGTTATTGAGAGGAGGAATGTGTTTAATCAAGGGATTTTGATTTGGGATGGGTTCATCCAATTTTCATTATTACTATTAAACGTTTCTTTATTTATTTATTTATCCAAACTTATAATTAGTATTAAATTCAAATAGTTTTGTGTTATTTCTTTTCCTGATCCTATGATAGGAACAAAGAGAAAACCATATTTGCCCGTTAATTGTAATTATTCTTAGGGAGCAACAGCTCTAAAAGATTATTTTTGTATTGTTATTTATTTTATGGTACATTTTCTTTTTGTTGTTTTTATTTACCTCTCCAATCATAGTTCAACACCATTATGGATCTTGGAATCGAGGCATTTTTCAGTTACATCTTTTTTTGTGATGGCCTACAAGTCACACGTCTTCTTGCAAGATGTGATACATACATATAT
>NW_027113985.1:190907-200680 GCF_000696795.3 Halyomorpha halys
AGTATTCCAGTATTTCCTCATAAGGTTCACTGAGGCTGAACTCTCTGCTTACTTACCTACTGTCTTGGCTTCAACCAACTATATTATTTCATTGCTAATTCATTACTATTATGATATAATGAACATTAATTATTCCTGTAGAACCCCACTTGACCAACTCTCCAGATTAACCAGTGGTTAAAAAAAAAAAAGTAAATTCTGAGAATACAATAAGTTCAGTAAAACAAAACAAAATAACTGACTAACAATTGGTAGTCGCCCAGTTCAAAGTTTTAAAGGAATTTTTTCATAACCATCAGATTGAGAAATTTTATTATGTAAATAAAACTGGAAAATTAAACATAAATTTACTCCATTTAAAGTTTTTATGACTTGAATCATTATAAAGTATATAAAAGCTCTTAATACACATATCATCTATACATTATTAAGGTTTTTATTACATTTTAATTTGTGTATGATGTATTAGTTCCATTAATATTGCAGTGTTTTATTCTTTCTTTTATACACTCTGGATTAACTGGAGGTGTTTCATGCCTGACCAGGATGGTTAAGTGAGGTTCTACTGTGTAGGTATTTCTATCTTTTTGAATCTCCATAAATTTTGGATTGTATATGTTTCTGCTCACCTGAGAATTCTGCTGTTACATCTATTTCAACTATCTTATTTGAATCACAAAGCAATTATATTTTTTTAAATACACCATTCTTAGCTGGTATGTTTTAGATAATCCCAATTTAGTTCTGGCCTCATTGATCTGTGGATAGGATAGTATGATATAGCAATTGTTATGGGTTGGTCTATTTCTGTCGCTCCATCTAGTTCCGAGAATATTTTTGTCATTTACTTATTTGATAACATTTTTAGCCATGGTTTGTCATCATAAAACATATTTATTTCATTTTTAATGTTAAAACTAGCCTTAACATTTAATGAGTGTTGTAATTAGACTTCTTGTTTAGGTCTTTTTGGCATCTGCAAGTATGGTGTAGATATCAATGGTTTCGTGCGCCACCCAGACAGAGGAATCTGTGTTTGGCTTCAAAAAAGGGCCATAACGAAGCCTACTTGGCCTGGAAAGTGGGATAATATGGTATGTTATGCTTAAAAAATTGTTAATTATAGAATTTTGTTTATCTTGAAAATATATTTTTATTTATTAAATTCATATAGTGTTCACCATTGGAAATACTATGGAGAAAACAATTTCAACAGAACCTATTTGTACAAGTGCCAGTTAGAAGCCTCAATAATTTTAAGATGGCTAAAATAAAATTATTGATCGAAAATGTGTTCAGGATCGATATGCATCTATTAGTACTCGAGATCGTAAAATCAAGGAGGAGGCTAGGTTTAAAGAAATTAGATTACTAGATTGAATACTTGACTAAACAATACAAAGTGTATTGCTTTAGAAGTGGATTCAAGGACAGTCTATGGTTAAATTGGAAATGAAAGAACAGACAGGCTATACTAGTAGAATGTTTTAATTCCATAAGAAAAAGATCCTTCTCTTCACTTATAAGATCTCCAGGTACTAAACAAAACAGTTCAATCTGAATGATGGAAGACTTTGCAACCTGGTTTCAACACACTTTAGGAATTGACAGAAATAAATCATTATTTCTAAACTCAAGATAGTGCACGGGCCTGTGGGCAATGTTTCATTGATCTGGTACCTCTCTGTAACAGCAATCAAGAAGAGAATGTCGTACAAATTGAGAAGAGAAATCAGTTTCGGCATATTCTCACTCAATAACAGATGTTCGGACCATTAACAGATAATTGTAAATATTTCATTTCCTATTAGGTAATTTAATTCAAGTATATGGAAGAATGTTAAAACAATTAATTTAGAATTCATTTATTAAAATATTATCATACTGAAAAGATAACTTAAAAAGATATACATTTAGGATGAATCCATGTAGTTCCAGCATCCTGTTTTGATTGAATATTTCCTTTAAGGTTGGTGGTGGTTTATCTGAAGGCTTCGGTGTGTTGGAGACTGCTTATAAAGAAGCGGAAGAAGAGGCCTCAATACCATCTCACCTGCTAAGGAACCTTTCACCTGGAGGCTGTGTTTCGTGAGTACAATTTTCTTAACTTTTAATCTTGTGTATGTATGTTTAAAAGTGTTTTAGAAATGTTGGTTAGTGTCAGCTTACTGGTCACTATCATTATTTTCTGATGAATGTCATTTGAACCTTTATTTAATTTGGTTCTTATATTATGTTTTATTTTAGATTTTTCTATGAGTCAGAACAAGGCCTCTTTCCTAATACAGAATTTGTTTATGACTTGGAACTTCCACTCGATTTTGTACCAAAAAATAATGATGGAGAAGTAGATACATTTCAGCTCCTCTCAACTCAGGTAGGAATAATAAAAAATTATTTATTTATAATATTCCAGTATTGCCTTAAAAGAATTAGCATTTCCAGGATAGGAAAAACTGAAGTTAGGTGTAGTAGCTCTTGGTTTGCAAGGTTTTGCCTTGGCTCATATATCTGTGTATATATTATTTAATTTTATTTTTTCTATCAAAAACATTAAAAAACTGAAATGGCTGGTTGTCTGTCAGTCGGGCCTGATAAGGATATTCTATCTAGTTATCAACATTTAGTCATTGGTTTCAACTTCATTAGCCTTGCATAAAATTGATCTAGATTATGGAAGCCTGTGAGTAATTTCCTGATAAACCCGCAATATTCAATATGTATGCAAAACTTCTATAATTTTTGGTTGTGAGTGAATGAAACTGTGCTAATCTTCTTTTAATTAAAATACAAAATACTTCATGGAAAGGAGAAAGTTGTATTACTTTTTTTTTTTTTTAATATAAAACGGCAAATATATATTAAAAATTGTTAACTTTGCTTAAGAAAATCATTTTGTTCCCTAGTGTTATGGGTGCAACTGGAAAATAAATGTATTTTTCTTGTAAAAAATTGTTCCGATGACAAATATTTTAACTTGTAGATTCATGTTAATGAACCAGTTTAAGATTTCCCTTCATCACTATCATTGTCATATATAAAAAAACTCAGCCTAGTATGCAATCGGGTCATATAGAATTCCCTTGAATTTAGTTATATCAATACTAGACCTTATCCAAATCCATATGTGGATCATTTTTATATTATTTGACCATTTGATATCCCTGGTCTTAACATTCATTTTTCGCATGGTTTATCAGGTTCCAAAAAAAAAAATTGTTTGGGATTAATTTACTGGTATTTTTGAAATGATTATTTCAATAACATTGAAATGGACCTATCACACCCCCGGACTGGGGATTAATTAATTAATGGGATATATAATATATATATTATAGGATTTAATTATTAATGTTTAGGAGTTGCTGGAGCTTCTTTTTTCTACAGATTTTAAAACTACTAGTTGCCCTGTTGTTGTAGACTTCCTTATTAGACATGGTGTCGTTACTCCTGAAAATGGTAACTATATCATTATTTTATAACTTTTATAAAATATATTTTATCATTCTCAGTTTGTTATTTTTAACTAGTATTTTCTTAGGATAATTTGGATCTCGAATAAGATTTTGTACTGAAACAATGTATGTATACAGAATCATTGTAACTGTATAATATAATAATAAAAATAACAGAAAAGGATAAGCATTATGAATTTGATGAATTGTGTTGGCAAAAAGCAACTAAAAAATTGAGTTTGGGGGAAGATGTGATCCTGAAAATATTAATTACTGCTTGAATTTTCAACAAAATATAACTGAATCTTTGTGAATCCACTATTTTATAAAAAATATTGTCATATTTCAGCTCTTATATATGAAAAAAAACTTATGGCAGTCTTGGAACTGCCCGACAGAAGTGAAACTTCTGGAAATGAAATGATGTATTTAAATTTTATTAATGATGATCATGTGTTCCCTTTTATATTTTATAGCTTGAGGCCGAAAATATTAGTTCCAGAATGAAATAATAAGAAGAAGCAGAGGAATAGAAAGGCTATTTCTTAAGTCGATTCTGGCAGGAATTTTTTTTATATTGCAATAGAAGAGAATGAGATAACAGGAGCTCACTTAATCAGACCGACACAGCCGGGATTGTTAAGTTCCTCTAAACTCCTACTCTCCTATTACAATATTAAAATTTTCCTGCTAGAATTGAACAGTGTTGCCTTCCCTTACCATTTCCGTTTCGTCCCATATCACAAAATCAATTTACTCTTGTATAATTTATTTTTCTTGAGTGGTAGGATGTGGGTAAAGAATTTTTACTTAAAAAATCATTCCTGAGGCTCTTGTCTATTATTTTAAGTCCAGAATTTACATTTCATTACATATAAAATGAAAATATTTGAATTGTTGCTGTGTGCTTTATTATACTGTGTACTGTTGCAGAGCCTGAGTACCCGAGGCTGGTTGAGCTGCTGCATGTACCACTTCAATCTATTTACCGGCACAACATCAAAGCTAATGGAGCCCTCTAATCATTATCGTCAGTTTTTTTTATTTACTTATTTTATTTTTTTGTAAATAGTTCCTAAAGTTTCAAGTATGTGCTTTTGTTGCCCCTAACTAGAAAAAAAAATTGAATTCAGTCACACGCTTGCTTGTTTTAAAATATGCTTCTTTGATTTATTTATTAAAGATTTTTTTTAGTGAAATCAATTGTTCCTTTTTTGAATGCTCAAGATTGTATTTATTTAATATTTATTTATTTGTATTTATTTTTGCTATTAAAATAAAAGATAACAGTTAGCTGAAATTACTATAAGCCGAAGCTCAGTTGTTTCTAGTTAGCTTTATTACTCAAAGAAAATATTTATTAGTAACTATAATTATTTATTACTTTTAGAAATTAGTGGATTAATACGTAAATTTGAGGGTAGCTCTCATTTTTTCCTGTGATCATCGTTCTGATAACTGATGTTAAAAAGTTATCTCTGATCCAAAAAGTAAGATAAAAAAAAGTTAATGTTTATACAACTTAATGTTTTTATCTGAGGTTTGATTGATTTATATTCAGCATTTAATTTGACAACTGTTTCATGAAATGGATCACAAGTTTTGTCTTTAATTCATATTTTAAAATGTATCCCAAAAGTCTTCTTTATGCCAATTTCTATTATTAGTTTGCTAAACTTTGTTCAATAAATGAAATATACATTACAATAAGTATTATTATTTTATATTTTAACTCTTTCACTAGAGTTATGAAATAAGAATTGTGTTAATTACTTGGTAGGAGATGAAAGAAATATAATAATTACTTTCCTTCCATGGTCTGATAATTTTTGGAATTATGATAAAAAATAGTTTTAAAATCCGTAATAATTACTCTTGATAATGATTCTAGTTAATTTTGTTCCTTTAATTTAGCCTGAGTTTGTTATTCTATATTAGTTCCTTTATTATAATTAATTACTATAAGATTCTGATGAGTAAATTACTCTGATTTAGATTGTTTTTTGTTTAAACTATAAAAAATTATCATTTTCAGAATATTTGCCATAGCAGTAAGAGGTCTCTTGCTTTCAGGTTCCTAATACCTGATATTTAATTTTAATCTCAAAGAAATGCCTGCATTGCTTACCACTTTCCCTTGTAAGTAATATCTTACTTAATTCTTTAGCAAATGGGTTTTATTTAAGTTGACTGTTCTTTTAAACTTGTCTAGCTTTTTTATTTTATTCTTTATTAGATCCTTAGTACACTCAAGTTCTGTAAAATTATTGTAAATGAGTTGTCCTAGTATATTATTCATATAGATTCCATATAAACATAGGAATTTTTCAGTATTGTTGTTTTCAAAACACAGCTTATAATATAAACGTATTACTTAAATCTTGTTATTTGACATTTTCAGTTTTGAACTGAAATGTCTTTTGTTTTCTATTTATTTTATTATAATTATTTATACTCACTTTCTTAGTTATTAATTCATTTCCAAATTACTTGTTAGTAACATATGCAACTATAATCTTTGAGCATCTTATATATTTTTATTTATATTTCAGCATTCTATCCCACTTTTTTTTTTTATTATAGAAAAGTCAAACGTAGTGAGATTATTATATATTGTATTGTATGTTATATTTTCTATTGCCTTTAAATTGTAACTGTTATTGAGATATAGAATTGTATAAAAAAAATTGTAATTTGTTGTCATATGAAACAGTATTATATTGCTTGAAAAATTAATAAATAAGGGATCGATTGATCAATTTCTAATAACATACTTCAGCTATAAGTTTAAAACTATCTATTGGAACTTTTAAATTTACATTTATTACTTGTGAGTGAAATATTAATTTGTAATACACCTAGTTAGAGTGCCTTATGCTGCATTTTCTTAAACAAAGACTTTTGTCATCATATGAAACAAAATAATTTAACATTTTTATAAATATAATATAGTACCTCAGTTAAAAAAAGTATTTAGTTAAAAACAAATCATATTAATCGACAATTCTGTTACAATCCATCATTAATTGAAATTTTATAAATGCTTAGTAGTGATTTTTTTTAATTGGGTCAAAAGTTTATATACCTAACCACAGTAATAATTAATTAAAATATGTCTATACCATTTAATGTTTGGAATTTTTATTTCAGAATAAATTTATTTGTCTCCTTTGGGTGACCATTTCATTTAAATTTTCATTGGCAGCATAAAACAAAACAAACTTAAAACTAGTTAATGAAGATGTTTTAGTTTGCTTATTTTATACAATACTACCTTTGGGGCCTTGATGATCCTATATACTAAATTAGCTTATTATACATCTTAGGGTCGTGACCTTAGATATAATTATTTCATCTGATTAATTGTATTCTTATTGGTCCCAATTAATCCAATTAATAGTGGTTTTAAATACTGATTGAAATATTTGATTTATATTGTTTTCATAAATGCCATGCTGGATTAAAAATATTTAGTTCTGAAGCTAAAATATGAAAATAAAGTATTTCATTTTACCTCTGAATGTATCAAATTTTTTTTTCATTTATTTAAACTTAAAAAAAAATTGGCAAAGAACTACAAAACTTTTCATGAATTACACGTTGTATGATTAATATATTTGTCATCCTTGTTACTGTTCTTTAATTTTAGTAACACTTATAATATGTATCCGATTTTCTTCCAATCACTCTTCCTTTAATTATTTTTATATTGAAAATTTCAGTTATTTTTAAATTATTAATAATTAAACATGTAGTTTTTTAAAGAATTGAAGAGTTGTTTGTTTGAAAGATTAATTTTTTTAATGCTTTTCTCAAATTACAATGAATAAGGGTGAGTGTGGAAAAATTGAATTGTTTATACATCTCTAGGATTTTGAGACAATTAATTTTGGATTTTCTGAATTGCTAGAATTAGCTTACAACTTTTCAATTTTACATTGTGAACATTTACTTCATTAATCATTGTGAAGTTTCTGGCATTCAAGTGATGTTGAGCATTATTGACTAATGCTAAGGAAAATGTTGCTGGTAATTTTTTTGATGTTTGGTATAGAACTTTACAGTTTTGTCAGCATTCCAGTACGCTTGCATTCTACCATTTTTGTTTGCAATGTATAAAATTTTATTCCATGTAAAAATTATATTTGGTTTTGAAATATACTTTTCATTAACTTTTTTACTGCCTCAATAAGCCATTTTTAGGGGGAGGAATATATTAATTTCAAACAAATAGAGTGAAGAATTTACATGTAAAACTTTTTTATTTTCACTTTTCTAAAGTTTTATTTATTCCTGTATTTAAATAAATACAAATAAATAAATTTAATATATAAAAAAAATATTTCCTGAATTCTTTATTGATCTAAAAAAATAAATAAAATGGGGATATGCACAGCTTGATAATTTATCATATATGTTTATTCTAACAAAAATATTTCATCATGTTGATCTAAAATATTTTATTAATGTATTCGAACAACCTCCAAGAAGGAAAACATACTACTTATTTAATATAAGCATGAACACATATATAATGCTCTCTAATAACAAGCAACCTTATTTAAGTATTACGTTTCGTGAATACTAGAACTGGGTTAATCTTATACCTAATGAGAGGTCCTGGAATGTTTACAAAATTGTTGTTCTTTCCTTTTTATGTAATCTCTGTGTATTAAGATATACTAAAGTAAAAAACATAATAATAAATATGTATATTTCTGATTGAAAAAATCATATTAGTTGTTTACGGCTGTAAAATGTTTATAATAAGTGTATTTTTAAGTTAAATTTTAAGGAGCACAAGCAGTGAAATTATATTCCTTTATATCTTATGGATACTCTTAAAAAAACAGAAATGTGTTTGATATAAAAAAAACTTTGATTCTGTGATTTGTTATCTAGTCTGGTTAACATAAGCCTTTCAACAAACTTTATAATGATTGTTGAAGTAGTGAAACCCTTGTTCTATTCATTAAATATTGTTGCTAAGCTTATAGACTTATATATGTATACATTATTTTTTTTTTTGTAAACTTGAGACCTGAAAGATTTTAAGGTTATGAAATAAAAGTATGATTGACGTTTTTCTGTCCAAAATTTTATAACTCCAATCCCGTATATATAGTTGCTATTCATAATTGATGAGTCTAACAACCATAGTTATGGAGGAATACAAAATGATGACTTTTTCGAAACATTTAAAAAAATTAATTTTTCATTCAGAGTATTATTTCATTAAAACTTCCAACTATACTAAAAAACCTAACAGAACATCATTTAAATTGGATTAAATTTGCCAAAATATGAGCCCTAATAGAGTTATTTGCGTTAAATAGTTTGCGAAATATACTTTTTTAAAACGCAATATTTCATTATGAAAAATCAATAGTTAGTGAATTTATTTTGGGAAAACTGTATCTCAGGAATCATTATGTTTATAGATGTCAATTATTCCTCAAATTAAAGCTACTTTAATGTACTTATGTAAGTATTTTATAATTATAATTTTTGTTGGAGTAATAGTTTCTAAGAAATTTGACAAAATAAAATCACAGAATGTTGATTTCTCGATGTTTTGAAAAATATTTGGTTTATGAAGTTCTATATCAAAGGAACTATTTGAACTTATATTTTAGAAAATTTATTCAATTTTAAATAATGTGCTATGAAGGTTTTTAGCATTGTAGATAGTTATATGGATATTGAGCAAAAATTTTAAGTTTTTATTACATAAAATGGAACTTCAGTGGTGTGCTTCTTAAATACTTTAATATTTATTCTTTTAATGACGTTCACTTTATTCCTGGCAAAGTCTAGGTAAAAACTGAACTATTTTATAAAAGGAAATTACACAAAATGTTTATTTGTTTTTTTATTACAAAGAAGAACTACTAAAAAAGTTGTATCTTTCGAACAATGCTATTCTTTATTGAATAAATCGACAGAAAGAGGATGCCTTCATTCTGAATGGCATTACAATGCAGTTGGTGTAGTGAGCTCCCTTGTGTGTGCAAAGAGGTAGAAATATATTAAACTAAACTAAAAGTAAAAGAACTTTTTACTATTTGAATTATTTTAACCACACCCGAACCATCTTTCTTTTATTTAAAGTCAATTTCATTTTCCCATTCTCATGTAATTTATTTATTTTCACTTTATATAAATAAGCTTCTTGCAAAAAAAAAATGTATAGACAGGCGCTCTAAGTTTGGCCAGCGGCTCCTGGGCCAAAATTGTAACTCCCGCCCTCAACGGACCTAGCCCAACCCCTTATAATGCCATATGGCAAAGGAAGGGCACCATTATATATATATATAT
>NW_027113985.1:200775-235886 GCF_000696795.3 Halyomorpha halys
TATAAAAGGAGTCAGAGGTCAGAGAAAAAAAAGATGTATTTTACATCCTGTATATAATTTATTATGCATTTTAATTATGTATAATGTATAATTTATCATTATAAATTATGTATTATTCATATGATTTTGTTTGAATTAATAAAATTAACTGAAGGGTGAGAAAAAAAAAAAAATTACTCTTTACTTCTCAAATATAATATTACTAATTATAATTAGCCCTTTTAATGTCTTGTTGTTAGGAAAATGTTTGTTTTACTCTGATCTTAACTATATTAGTAAAACCATCAGAACTAGAAGCATCTCTACCTTTAATGGGTATTTTACATTAGAGAAAAAGTGTTTGTAAAATCTTTTACTACCATAACTTTATTTTAGTTCAGTTCGATGTTGAGAACAATAAAAAAGATTTAGCTATAAGAATAATTAATTGTAGAAAGATGGTCAGTCTGGGTGGAGGTAAAAAAAAAAAGTACACAAAATATTATTTGTTTTCTGTTATTTTATATTCCTGTCTTGGCCTTGACTACCCCTACTATCTTTCTACGATTAATTACCTATGATCAATTAATAATCTTCCTACATAAAAATTGAGTATCGTTAAATCAATAATTAAATAATATTTTTAATGAATACTAGGTTATATAGCTATTTTAATGGACTTTTAACACTCTTTTTAATGGTGCTTATGTCAATGACGGCTGTAGTATTCTACCTAAAACAAGGCATAATCATTAGGTTCAATGTCAAACAATAGGAAAGTGAGAGTTTTTGTCATTTGTTTACAAAATAAATAGAAACTTAGATTGTTAGTTGTTGAATTACTCGATTGTATTATGATTTGGTATTATTATTATAATTTTTATTTAGTCTTTTTCACATTAATTTCAAAGAATATTTGAATTCTAACTGATTTTTAAGAAATAATTTATTTCTCCAACGGTGTAGTCCAAGAATTTTATAATTTTAAACTTGTCATGAAGTTGATATTTTTTGCTAGTTATAGTTTTATACAGTGGAACCCCCATATAAAGAAAACCACAATATTAACGATTTTTTAGCAATCCAAATCTCCATATAAAACCTTTTTTGAAAGCCCCTCATTATTATATTCACCAAATGGTTCAACGAACAAGAGCAAGTGATGATTAATCATCATAGTTGTCACAGTGATTCTTAGGTTGAAAGTGCTAAGGAATGAATATATCGTCAAAATACCTATCTGAATTATTTTTGATGAAACTATCAAACTGATATTTAAAAAAAATTGAATAACTTTTTTAAATTCATACATAGTAAAAGAAATTTTAGTACATATATATAATCTGTTTTAAATCATAGTATGTATTCTTAGCAGTACTAAAATATTACCATTTTGTCTGTGTTATTTAGGATTAAACTTATGGTTATACATACATAATTGGGAATGAAGGAATGCTAAAATATTCAAGGGGAAAAAAGGATTTTATTTTATTTATTAACTATAGCATTAGTGATTTTTTTTTCTAAGTTGAATGCACATGTTAATTAGTCCATAGTCATGAAACATACACATTGCACTGAATAAATGCATAAAGTTACCAGGTTTGTTGAGTCAGAAATAATTTAGTTACTTGTACTCAGTCAAGTCTGAGTCTGTGTGTCTGCCAGCTTTGTGGCCGTCCTGTCGGTATGAGTGTTCTAAATAATGGGTTTGCACAGTATTGAAGGCTGTCAACAAATTTGATATGCCCCCTCAATATAAATTCTTTCACAGTTGGTAGTTCAAATGTTGTGTATTAAGAGTTACAAATAACATTTCATTTACAGACAAAAATAAATTAACATTACTAGGATTGAAGAAATTTTTTATTTTTACAAGATCCTGGCAATATATTATGAAATAGTTATGGTGTGATTTTATAAATTATTAGACTATACCTGTGTCTCCCAGAATAAATGCATATTTTTAGTTTCTTCTGTTACTGAACAGTTTTACCTATTTTAAATAGGAAATATTGCAATCCTGCTCTGACTCTTATCGGAGGGTCTACATTTAATCTGTAGGTCCTCATAAAGTAAGACACCATCGCCAGGGCAAATATGCCAAGGTGCTTCCCTTACACCTACAGGTTCAGTCACCTGAGCATCTTAGTTCTTTTTTATAACATACATAGTCCTTGAAACTTATACAACTATACTTGAAAAGTCAGCTATTTTCGATAAAATACTTAATTTAATTTCAAGTACTATTTTACATAATGGAAGTAATTCTCAATGTTTATCATCAAAATTATTATTGGTACTATTTTCATTAAAAATATCATTAATACCAACAGTGGTAGAATCATGAGTCCCTTTTTTTCAATCTTGGAATAAATATGTAATCTTGTTTTTCCTACACCGAGGCTGCTTAATTGGTAAAATATTGGCTGGTCTATCGTTTAATGGTATCTTAAAAGGCTCAAAACCCTGTATTTGGAATACTTAAATGATATCCTGACAAATATCTTGTATTTTATTGAGTCATACCTTTTTTATATTAATTGTTAACATATTGGATTATATATTCAACAGACTTAGATTTTAAAATTACCTCAGACATTTCCATACAATTCAGTTCAGTAATTTTGAGCTAGGAAAATTGTTTAAGACAATATTTACAACAAAGCCTGGATAAAACAACCATATACAATAAGATTCTAGAGATCTTTCAAGTAGACTGTTATGTATGAATAGTGAGTAGAGAAACATCACAGTATGCTGAACAAACTGGAGTTAGTTACAGGATTTTTCCCTAAGAATAAATCATCTTCATTACAAATGAATTAGGCACCTACTTCCAAGAGATGATTTCTAATGATTGCTGTGATTTAGGGTTAAAAAAAATCCATGACAGAAAGTACATATTTCTAGAACAAATTAAAAGAATGTTTAACAAGCAACAAACTGGGAATGTACAGAATATGTGAACTATAAAAAACTCTATAATACATCCTCCCTTAATGATATTATAGTGATACAAAATAAAAGGTATAAAAAGCAGAACAGGCACATAATCACTCAGCAAAATGCTTTATGTAATGATAAACAATAAAAATACTCTGAGGTAATGCATGGGTATCAGATAGATCTAAAAGAAAAACACATTTTATTGTAACTAGAATCCATTTGCACTCATATAAAGGTATGGTGAAAAGAAAAAGAGATTGTATTTCATTAAGCATAAAATATAAATACCAAGGAGAAATCTGCACCCTAATGGATAAAAGGTCCTTTTGTAAATCGTTTAGCCTGTTCTATATGTTTTAAAAAGTTCAGCCATAACCAAAATCCAAAAATCGAATCTCAACTCTGCACCCTATTGTACTAGCACAACTACTTAATGCTTTGAATTTGGATAACTCATCCTATTATTGCTTTGGTACAAACAAACCATATATTTATAGAAATTATAGGCAGCTCACCCAACTCGTCAATCGGCAAGTGATTAGGGAGTCAAACTTCAGCAACTAGAGTCCTCTAAATGATATTTAACAAAAACAGTTCAATTAAAACTCACTGATAAAACAAAATCAGGCATTCCCTAAACATCTTTCATTACAATTCTCTGTGTCAAAAGAAATAACTAACATAACAATAATATCTAACTCATGGTGCATATAAAAGCTTAATACAAATATGACATAATCTAATAACTTAATTTACTAATATTTATCGATGTTATCATCTACAAGTGTAACAGCAAAACAAATGATAGTCCTGATAATTTATGGAATGGGTAATTTAATTTGAAAAAAATAATAAACATTTTTATAAACACAAACAATATATTTCGTTACAAAGTTATATACATCTGTATAATACAATTTAAAAAAAATAAAATAAATTCCTTTGACTAGCGTAATGAGAAACAAAAAAATAATAACCTAATAAAAGTTATACAAATTGCATCTATAACATAATTTTTTTATGTTATTGTTATTAAATAGTTTATTCCACTAATACTTTATGGAATGAAGGAAATAGATAAGTATATCAAATAAAATAGTATTTTTCTGTACAAATATTTACAAAACAGAGATGGAGGGTCCTAAAATTTTTTTATGTATCTATGACATTGTGCACTTGTACAGTCGTCTGATTTGGAGGAGTCACAGGGGGAGGTGGAGGCATAGCCGGAACTGGTACAATTGTTTCTTTGGGTTTGAGTAATGGTACTTGGTCTTTACTAAGTCGTTCATTTAATGCCTTTAAAGCAATTTGCCTGTAATAAAACAAATGATATTTAGTATCAAATTTTCTGGAAAAAGAATTTTATTATGTATGAGAATATATAAGGTGTAAATCATGGTTAACAATACATTGTAAATTCAGAGCTTAAGTATCAAAGATGATCCACTGTGTGAGTCGAAACTGGTGAATATAATAATTAAATCAATTAGATGAAATGTATATTACATTTACACTGACAAACCTGCCCTGAATGAAAATATCAATAAGAATTAAAAAAGTTAGTGGTAAGGATTAACTTAACTTACACTTTCAAAATTTATACATATAAAAACAAGCAAGTAGCACTGTTTTACCACCCTTAATCAATAAAAAAATATTATATTTTTAACAGAAAGCACCCATAACTATAATCAGTTCACGTTGTTTTAAGGGTAGTGTCTTATTGTAATTATACTGAGTAAGAAAATTGTTATCAGTCACAAATAACACAGGTTGAGTGAACATTTGCTAAAAAAATGTTCTACTACAGTAAAATACATCCAAATTGTCTTATACTGAGAAAAGTAAAAGAATTATGGAATGAGTTTCAACAGTTATTTTGAAAATTCAATTCTTGAATTTTGGTTAAACAAATACCAATAACAAATAGATTTAATTTTTAATCGAGGGCATTAAGTATGAAGGACTTAAAAGAAATAATGGGCTGATTGCAAACCAATAAATCTCTTATTCTTAGGAATGAGACTGGAATTCATTTGGCATCATTTACAAATTACATAACAAAACCTCCTAGATCCAATTTTTCAAATTTGGAAGATTTTGTTTGATTTAGATTAAATATTTCTTAATTTTTATATTACCTGGCATAACAGCCTATCTCTCTGTCACAACTAGACATAAGCATGACATAAACCAAAAAAAAACCTACAATTTAAAAAATTCAGACTTAGGAGGTTATGATAGTAAGCCAACAATAATAGTTAAGGGTAAAGTGGTGGAACTGATAATAGTGTACAAAAATTATTTAATTAATAACTCGTATTAAGTTTCAACTTTGTTTTGATTTGAACTAGGAAAATGATAAAACAATATAGATATCTATCAATATGAATCACTTAGTCTTTGATGAAGTGATCTAAATTAACCATGAGCTAAGAGTCTCATTCCATGAGTTGATGGGTTCAAAGTACCTAATGAGACATCACTCCTAGCTAGCGAACTATTAGTCCACTTAGTAACATCATTAATTTAAAAAAAAATCTATTCTCTTCATTAATTAATAAAAGTATTCAAAAGTACTTCCTGTAACAGGATCATGTGGCGTCTGTGAGGCTCGGGAGGAGATTTTTAACACATTTGATAAAGAAAGAGACTTAAATTTGGTTTCCACAGCTCCTTTCACAGTATAAGTATATTATAAGTTCAGCAGTTGGCTAAGCAAAGAGCTGTAAGACACCAGCACTGACAATAGATGATTATCTAAGATCAAATATAGAGGCAAGAGACTTGCAAGAAAAAATTAGTCAAGGCTGAATCTTTCATCTTTGAAGCAATAAACAAACAAAGAGTATTTGAGAAAGTTATATAATCCTCAAACTAAAGAAGACAAGTTAGAGAAGGGCAACCTTACTATCTAAACACTGTTGTTATTCACCAAGTCAACACAATGCAATATTGCTGGGTTTTTCATGTAAAAAAACATTTGTATTCAAATAAAATATTTAGATATTTAAACAATATACAGATTCATACAAAAGAATGCTGATCTATGAATTGTATGGAGTGTGAATTTGCCATAATTAACAGATTAAATATGTGACTTCAGCTTGAAGTGGAGGAACTGTACCTCCTCATTTAATACAAACAAAATAATGTACCAAGCTATATAAGATCAATTCCGAAAACAGCAAATATAATATATGTATTATTTATCACCTTAACATCTTAATAAAAACAAACAACTTCTAACGAAATAAAATCCAGAATAATTCATGTAATTGACTACAATAGAATTGTTAAACTAGGTGGACGAATCATTGAAAAACAAAAGAGCCCAGAATTCACTGGTAGAAATCAGGCTAGCCTGAGAAATTGATAAACTGGTAAACCTTATCTGTTGATCTGGAAGTGCAAATGAGAGATAGGAAACCCTATTTGATAGTAACAGAATCAAACTTCTGCATTTGCCAAACTTTATTATAATTCAACAACACTTATTTTATATACTCTTCGCAATCATGTTAAAAAGACTTTTTCAATAACAAATCTTGAGTATAAGAACTAACCTCCTCCTTTCCATATCATGTAGATCACCAGAGAGTGTTACAGTGACACCAGTCGGTGCAGCCGCCAAGTCAAATTTCCTCACAGTTCTTCTGCATAAACCAATGCGAACAAGTCCTCCGTGAATAGCATTCGCCACAAGAGATATTGGAGGTTGACTGACAGTAGGAAAAAAGCTAAAAAAAAAAAATTACTAACTGAAAAACTGTAATGCAGGAAAAGTTAAATTTGTTAACAATTATTTGTAAATTTTTAACAACTAGGAGATTAAAACGCAAAATGATACTTTATACCATTATTTAATTAGCCTAATTAATAATCATTTTGAACATACTTTAATATTTCAAAAATATATTTTTATAACAGTGATATCATAAATCATAAGTTTACTATTCCAACACAACAAAAAAAGATGTAGGTCTACTAATAATAGATGTTACTCTGCAAACATTATTATTATCACAATAGAAAGCCCTTATCAAGAAAATGATTACTTTGATAGCGAGTGAGATATTAAAATAAATTCGAGTAACAATTTATAAACCAACAATATAAATTAGTAAAAATCTAATTTAATAGAGAATCTAAATTGAATAATAATGACTCATTGTTATAGGAGTCTTTTAGTAGTTCCTAATCCACAGAAGTTTCCAGACCACTTTTCCACAAATTTAACTAAGTTTGGACCACCTTAATTGGTTGGGAACCACTGGTGTACCTTTAGAATTTAAAAAAAAATTAACATAACCCCAACCTGTGTAGGTTTTGGTTTGGTACTTGATAAAGAAATTTTATTGCATTATCTACACTGATACTTAAAGGTGATGTTATTAACATACAAAATCAACATACCGCAGCTTGTGATAAATTTTCTGCTACTAGCAGAGGTAAAACCTCTACCAATTGCTAAATAATTCTAAAGAAAATAAAGTTAAGATATATCACAACTTTGCTATGATAGCGGCATATCTGAAAAAAATATGTTTTTTAAATTTTATTTTATATATTATTTAGATTGTACTGTAGACTGGGGTTACTTTATGACAATCCTGATAGCTTTGGAACAGAAAGAACCAAGTAGAGAAAGTAATCCCAGTCTACAATACTATCTTTGGAATTCATCCAACTCAAAATAAAATATTTTTTTAAATCAGATATGCCACTATCAAAGTCATAAAACCTTAAGCTGTTTCCATCTCTAAATAATTTGCACAAAATACAATGTAAAATTTTGTAAGCATTAAATTTGTATATATCTGGATGTGAACAATGCACAATAGAATTTATGCCTCTTTAAAGACCATGTCTACAAACATAAAACTTTGTGCCGAATATAACACATGATACAAAAATTTCATGTGCACAGAATTTTTTGTATACATGGATATTATAATACACATAAGAATTTATTCCAAATCAATGCATAGGCTCCGGAATGAATTTGTTTTTACTCTACAAATGCCTTTCAAAATTCTATTATAAGGTCAGATAAATGGTTACATACTTGGATCTTTATCTATCTACAATAAATCTACTGAAATATTTATTATTATTTTTACATTCAATTATTATTCTTGGTTTTTAAATTTTTATAAATGAATTATAGATAAATATCCATTTATATTTAAATGGATGGCCTACCTTCAAAAAATTATTTTTAAGCTACTTATTTCTTATAATAATCTTCAAAAAGAAAAAAAAAAATTATTCCTACCATTTAAAACAAACTACTGTTTTACTAAAATGTCCTCTATATTCACAACTGAACACGCTGAATTTTATGAGAAAACTAGTTTTAATAACAGTCCTTTTTCACAAAACAGACAAAATAAAAACTAATCAAATAGAAAAAGGGAGTTGGATCCAATGAATACAGTTGTAAATAGATGCTAAAGAGCAATTACATGGAATAAAAAAGAAGTTAAATCAAATAAAATATTTATGGTAGTTGAAATAAAATGTAAAAAAAGTTAAATAAATATAAATTTTTTATGCTTACTATGTTACTATTTTTTATGTAAAGTGCAAGCACTATGAGCAACCATTAAATATTAAGGAAACAATTATAATAATCTTTAAAGAAATAATTTTAACAAAATAGAAACTTTTAATTTTTCAATAACTATTACACAAATGTTTTATATTACACTGATGAAACAGTTAGTGAAAACTACAATTATTTTGTTGAATTATACCTGCTTAATAATTTCTATTATTAAATATACATTTTCGTGACACTTAACAATAATTTTTCTGACTTTCCTTAATAAACACTGTGGCATATAATAATCTCAAGCTGGAGAGCAAAGTAAATTGTGATATTTGTTCAAGTAATTTAGTTCAACCAAAGGAAATCATATAGCAATCAGAGGATCAAAAGTAAAAGTATCTTGAGATTTTCAGTAGCTGAACATGAAAACCACTCGATGGACTATGCTATCATACGCACACTTGATACCAAGTTCAAATTTTATATAAGTTTTATTGTAAGAATCCTTATTTAAAAGCAAATACAAAAAAATCATAATGCTTTTATAACATTTCTTTAGCTCCCTATCTCAGCTTCAGTCACTTATTGTATTATTATCATGAACAAGAAATGATTGGGTGGTCAGAGCAAATAGATGTGATTACATTTATGATAACAATATGATAAAAGTTTCCATGAATATAATACAAAAAAATACCCTAAATTGACAAGAATTGGCATTATCACATCATTGCAAATTTCAAAAAGAAACTTGACTAAAGTTGCAAAATAGTTATTGGAAATTGGGAAGTTTCTATTTTCATTAAAACTAATTCTTTGATTGTTTTCTCAATATTTAGTTTCCCTCATAGTATTTGAAGTTTATATAAACAGTCTCTAATCTTTAATTAGCCTTTAATGTTAATTTTTGTTTATTCATTTAAATGATCCTCAGCTAATCACCAAAACTGTAATTGGCATGACCTAGTCCCTAGTATTATTTGATTATTTCCTATTCACCTGATTTCACGAAAAACGATTCTTGTTGCAATGAACTGTTTTCATTAAATTTAATTATTTTGTTATTGAACAAAGCTGCAGAATAGTGGTGCAGCAACTGTGTCATCATCTACTTCAGGCTTTGGTATAGTTAAGATCAAAATTGGTTCAGTAGGTAATTAATTAGAGAATGAATTTAAAATGTTAAAGACGCAAACAAGTATTAGTATGACTATGATATTTACCAAGTACAGCATAAAAATATATGTGAAATATATATTTGATTAATTTGTAGCAAAATCTTTATGCAAAACCTGTTGGACACAAATTTTTTGGGAGTGAACAACACAACTTAGCATGATGTGTCCATATTTCAGAAACGTAAATTATTCTCATAAGCATAAGGTCTGTATTTTGTTTCCCTCAATGAATAAAGAAACCAGCATCATGTAGCAAGAGATGATTTGGCCCAGTATAATCAGGAATTTGATGATAGTCAATTAAAATACAAAAGATACATGATATGATTCTAGCTATCACAAAAATCAAACAATGAATAAATTATTAATTAAAAATACAAAACAAGTAGCAATATTTCTGGGTCATAAGACTTATCACTATCATATATATTTTTATATTTGATTGATTTTCATGTTAGATAAAACCAAAACTATTCATGCTGTATTTTGAACCAAATTTACAGATAATTAGTCACAAATCAAACAAAGATAAAAATGAGGTGGGTGGTACCAAAACAATTATTTGACTGCTTAAAAAAATTGAAAATTGGTTCCTTATGACAGCAGATTTATTATTTCAACATGTAAACTTTGTAATGTATTCAACAATGTCTGTAATTGATCAAAGAACTGAGGCAATGTTAAAGGAGACATATTATTCAGTTCGAGTTAGCCAAAAAAAAAAACTACAAAAAGGTTATTCAAATAAAATCCTTACCTTGCAAATGTGAAATTGTCAGCCAAATCTCCTCGAGTACCATTACTATGTCGCTGATAAAATCTAAGATATGTCCAGCTTACTAGAAGTCCAGCTGTTAGCATAGTCGGATACGTTCCTTCCAAAATACCACAAAGATACATTATAAAAGATACAATCACCAATAACAATGGGATATTGCGATTTGTTATCTTTCCTAATGGGGTCTTAACAATCACATGATCTGGCATAATTTGCTTAACAGCTACTGACAGGCCTGCAATAAATCCAGCAAGACCATGAATGTGAACGTAAAACAAAAGATCTGTGTTGAATGTAAACATATAAAGGAAGAGGTAGAAGGAAGCACTCACAACACCAACTCCAATGTTAACAATTGCAAAGAAAACAAGCAATTCCAGTTGTCCCCATAATGGTTCTACAAGTTTCCCACACAAGCCAATAGTAACTGAATCAACTATTACTTCCCAAAAGTGTATTTCCAAAAAACAATATGTGCAAGCTGTCCATATCCAAAAAGAAGGGGGAAGTATGTATCCTGGAGTCACACTGAGAAACTTAACAGCATCTTCCGAAAAAGACAAAAAATAAGTAAAAAAGATAACAACACTTATAATTTTCACTGACAAGCTTGTGTTGCCCAAAAGGGCCGAAAACTGTTGTCCTAAATAAGGTACATTTTTACTTAAATTTCTCAGAGACGCCATCTTCGGTAACATTCAAACATGACTGCCATCTAAATCCAGTACTTATTGAAAGTTTATTTATAGACATTGATAGCAGTTGAAGATAGATTCAATTAGTACTAAAGAAGCTTTTAATTTACAAGCAATAAATAAAATTTAAAAATATTTTTAAAAACTTTAAATATTTAATTTCATTTAAATAATTCAACTAGCCAGAAAAATTCATAGAAATCCAGTTGAAAATTTGTTGATGTGTTATACTTATTACCTTTTTCATGGTTTATTGTTTATCAACATGTCAGTTTATAAACATTAAAGTGTTACGTTTCTTGTTTACTAATTTTATATTATGATTCATAATAATGTTGCAAGTGAGTTAACTGAGGAGTTATGATTTTTCTTATGTCAAGATATATATTAGAACAAATAATTATGTTTTATGTTTCTTGATCCTTTCTGTTTTCATTGTTTATCATTTTTGTAATGTTACTTACCTGGTCTATGTTTAATTTAACGATAAATAATGATTTACTGTTTTTTATATTTCTTTATTCGTGTTTATTTTATTAACTTCCATTCCATGCCAACATATTTACTTTTTTGAAATAATCCAAAGACTGTCCCAATAAGATTGATAAAAGTGCTGTAGAGTGATAACTGTCTTGTTACTCACCCATATGTTCACATTCCCAGGAAAACTCTATTTTCCAGATTTCAGATCTCTATTGCACCATAATTAGTCAATATATCTTCAGATCCTGTAATTTTTTTTTTATTAGCACTTTCAGAAAAATGTCTCAATTTTACCTCAAGCCATGGATCTCATGAAATAAGGATACTAATGAGAATTTTAACAGGAAGTTTTTGGACATTCTCCAACATTTCAATTAACTCACAACACTGCATTCAGTTGCTGTTTTTTGAGAAAAACTTGAAAATTTACAGAAAAATTATTGTAACTCTCCATGGTGTTGAGCTGAACTTACTTAAGTCATTTGAGATATCTACTTAAACCATATTTACATCCTCATTTTATTCAGATTTTTTGAAATGGTACTACAAGTTGAATTTTTTTTTCTGACCTTTATTGAAATAATAAATATATATATAACAATATATAGATAACAATATTGATGTATACATATATATAAATATATATATAATGGTGCCCTTCCTTTGCCGTATGACAATTTTTCAAAGTAATTGTTCATTTATTGAAATTTAACACAATTTATTAGAATTTTTATTATGGGAAGGAAAAGGTTTGAAATACTATTCTATATACATTAATATGGAAATATTTTATTAATCCATCAGAATACAAAACTTCATTGATCTTGGAGTCAAGAATCATGTAGAAGATTAAGAACTTCAGAATAATGTAAAGTTCTAGTGCTTTGAGATATATATCCTGTGGTATACTTATTACCACATACCATATCCTGTGGTAGAAGTCCAATGCTTCCATCTGATAAGAAAAGCACGTTTTGATGTTGGTACTATTACTGTTCTTTACTTTTGAATACTACACATGAAATGTGGCCCTCTTATAAAAAGGGAGGAGCAGTGCCTTATGTTTTTTAAATTAAAGTATTATGTAAAATGTTTGGACCTAAGAAAGATGAGTTAACCGAAAATATTTAATATGATGTAGGGACAGATTTAAGAAGAGAGGAGGACCCGATCTGGATGGCTTTAGTCTTCTCGGTATATAGCTGTGGTTGCCCAGGCACTTATTCTGCTGATGTCATCCTGTAGTTTCAGGATGGCATCAGAGAAGTCAGCAGGACCAAAATTAAAAGAGATATAAATTTGGGTGTCCTTAGCATATACTTACTGGGAATGTAAGTTGGAAGTGGAAGGTTGTTGATATAAATGGTAAAAAGGCTTGGGGATGGATAAAGATGAACCTTGAGGTATATCTCTTCTCCAAGGTTAAGAACCGGATGGTGGATTATTAGGGATAATGATATACTAGGATTGGAATCATTGAAGGGCATTAGAGGACAAAGGAAGACCATAAAGTTAGTTAATTAGGATATTATGATTGATGGAATCAGAGGCTTTGGAGAAATCAAGGAGAATAATGTTCTGCTGGTCTATGGCTGTGTGAAGATCTTGTGAGATTTTAATAAGGGCAGACATTATATTTGCCAAGCCATTATATTAGCCAACAGTTTGGGTTGTAAGGAAATCGCCTCCTTTGAGAAAATGGTTCAACTCACCAATATCTACTGTAAACCTGAATAGAACTTTGAATGAACAACACTCTTCCTCTTGTTACAATGAAAACGTTTTGAGGTTATCACCTCATCTTCAGGTCTCTCAAACAAATTTTCAAATAAATAACATGCCTACAGTATTTACAATATATCATTCCCCTACCTCTATTACTCAAAAGATGACTTATTTAATAACAATTACAATCATATTTTTTTAAACATTATATATTAAGAACACATTAAATTATTCTAAATCTAGTACTATTATACAACCTTAAATTATTAATTTATTTACTAGATAGTGTCTACCTAAAGTTTTAGTATCTGTTTTAAAATTGATTGCTTTATCTATGTTTTTAGTAATGTATACTGCTTCAGTTAATTTTCTATTTCGACTATGATTTACCGTGTCTAAAATTTTTTGATTTTAAAAATCAAATTCAAGTTTGTATTTTATGCTGTGGTGTTGATGTTTTTTTATATTTTTACAATTATTCTTATGTTGCTCAACTGCTGTTTTTAATTTTTTTGAGGTCTCTCCAATGTACACACCTTCACAATTCTGGCAATTGATGTTATAAATAACATTTAGTCTATCTTTATTATCAATTTGATCTTTCATATAAATGAGAAAATTCCCTAATTTATTATTAACTTCAGATAATGGTCGTATTCTATAAATTTCTTTTTAATTTTATCAGTTAGTCTGGGTATATAGTTTAGTATAAAATATTGATGATTATCTGTATTATCTCTATAGGAAGTCTGGTGAGTCAATTCATAAAAAAATTTTGAGGTTAATGACTTCCAGTTTAATGAAATTTTTATTAAATTATCATGACATGGTACAACGTTTCGGGACCACTGTCCCATATTCATGTACTCTAAACCTCATAATTTCATATAGAAAATCATGTCACAATTTGTGCATCTTCACTACTCCTTAGCACAAGGAGTTCCTTTTTTATGAATTAATGATTATGAATCTTAACAACTTTTCTTAAGGCAAACCTACTCAAACCCAGTAGATCTCCATTTCCGCTGATGAACTCAATACTCACTTTCCTCTTCCCTGACATTGGCACCTAATCATCCCTTCTTTAATCTATACCATTCCCGTTTTTTCCAATATCACCTTCGATGAACTCCGAAATTTCATTCATAAACCTAGTACAAATAATACTCTATTTAAATTTATTAAAGCCTAACTACCTTCTATTCTTCCTATCCTCTCCCATACTTCTTCATACTAAATCCCACCCTATTTCATCTGCTGAAAGAAAACTTAAAATCCTACAATCTTCAATAATTTCAGCTCGATTTCCTTACAACCCAAACTGTTGGCTAATATAATGGCTTGGCAAATATAATGTCTGCCCTTATTAAAATCTCACAAGATCTTCACACAGCCATAGACCAGCAGAACATTATTCTCCTTGATTTCTCCAAAGCCTCTGATTCCATCAACCATAATATCCTAATTAACTAACTTTATGGTCTTCCTCTGTCCTCTAAACCCTTCTGAAAGAAGAACAACAACGAGAAGTCATTCTAGCATATCATCAGGGTAAGACTAATCACCGCGGATTCCTTGAGACTATGCAGCCCTTAAAGAGAAGATACTTTTGGTGGGGGATGAGAAAGACTGTATCAGAGGTTGTAGGAAGCTGCGAGGTTTGTCTATGCACTAAGTATGACGAACATCCGCCTAAAGGGAGACAGGAGAGGACACGTACCACAGATGCACCGCTCAAATATTTACAAATTGACACATTTACATGGACGGGATACAAATGGGTGACCATGATTGACCTCTTCAGTTAGGGAGCGCTTCAGGCGCAGGACAGGTCTTCAGAAGCAGCTCTCCATTTGTGGTTTCAATTCTACGGTGTTCCGGAGCACATCTCACTAAATTCAGGCAGAGAATTTGACAATGCCATGATTCTAAAGGAAATGAAGGATCTTGACATAATATGGCATCTCAACACACCAGGGCACTTCAAGAGTAGAGGATGCATAGAGTAGCTTCATAGCACGTTGGGTGACCATCTTCGATTATATCAGGTCGACCAGGGACTAGAACCGGACGTGGCTATGCCTAAGGCGATTGTGGCATATAATCATTCTGTATATGCAGTTATCGGGTTTTCATCATTTGAAGTCCTCTTTGGGCTTCACGGGCACCGGTAGAACTGTAAGGGCACAGTAGCGGACAAAGAGGAATTAGTCAATAACTACATTGCTCAAAGAAAGTTATGGGAGAAAGCACGGGGAAGAATCGAAAAGCAGGGTGATGCAGGAAAATTTAAAGGTCACAAACAGGATGGGGGCGATCAAAATCAAGGCAATTGTATATAGAAAGTTGGGTTCTAACAGAGTTAAGGAGATACAGTGATACGAACCCATTCAGGGTGTTAATCATTAGGGAAAATAATATTATCTTAATACAAAGTATCCGAGAACCTAAAAAGAGGAGAACTGTCCAGATTGAACAGTTAAAACTTCTGACAATGACAGTATAGAGACTGGTTTGTTCTCATATCACCTCCAGTAGAAATGTAGTTATTTATTCTATTTTTTTATGTTCTGTTTTAGTTTATTTGTTAATTTTGTAATTTTTTTTATTAAGTTGTTCATTTCATTGTTCCAGGAGTCTTTTTCTTTATTTCTAAGTTTTATTTATGTATATAGCTTTTACTTTTTGGTAAGGTTGTGTTTTTTTTGTACTGTGCTATTGATATACGAAAAAAATATTTATTGTAAATAGTTTTTCATAATTTGTTTTGGATATGTTATTATATTGTACAATGTAATTTTATGAGGATTGTTCATAAACTGGCGGGAGGAGTTACAGTCAGCTGTTACTTCGATGTCAGCTGACTGAGATATATATATATTATTGGGTTCCATACATCTATATATGGATATTCCATATACATACATTCGATCAGCTGATTTATTCAGTCAGCAGAATTTTTCATACTTTTTGACCTGATTGTGCCTTTACCCATTGCAAAGTGGCTTTTCACTTGTTTTAATATAGTGAAATTTGTTCATCTGCCCATTTTAGTCATCTGTTTTAAGCAAGTATGTCAGTAAGAAACACTATTTTGTCATTTTAAATGTAATTAATATTGGAAGAGTAAAGTAAAGTAAAGGCAACATTTATACATTTTCTTTTTATCTGTCTTCAATTATGTTTTTAGTACTTTGTGCTAATTTCTTCTAAAATATGTATCTTTAAATTTAATTTATTATTTATTTTTCATATGAAATATTTTATTCATCATCACTCTTCAGTAGTAGTGAAATATAAGAAATACTTTTTTTTATCAATTACCAAAAATACAATAATTTTTATAAAGATAATATTGTATTATATAGTAATATTCTATGGAATAATTTGGTTAAGTATGTATTATTAGGTATTAAATTATTTTTTATATAGGGTTATAAAGTAACTGATGCTACTCGGACTAAAACCTGTGGTATAGCCTGTTCTACTTTAAAAGAACTCAAAGCTAAAGCCTGTTTGAAGTTTAATGTACGTAGTTCAAATCTTAATATTTGGTTTAATTTTAATTAGTTAATTATTAAATAGTTTTCTTCTTTCTTTTTTTTCCAAGGTCAAAAATGCTGATGAATATTACTTCTCATTGTTAGATGGCACTATTGTTGATTCTGAAGATTACTTTTCCAGTCTTCCTCCTCAGATATTGCTTATTTTTTCCAAACCAACTGATAATGTGTTAATGGGTAATTTCATTAGACTTCATTGAATATTATTTTAATTATATGCAAAAAATGTATGAATACAAATGTGTTTAGTTTTGTAGCAAATTAAAAAAAAAAAATTAATTTGAATTTTTTAAGTTTAAACATTCAGTTAATCAACAGCTCCTTTTTTTACAATAGATAAAAAATATATTAAAATTTTATATTATTGATCTGTGTTCCCTTGTTTCTTGATTTTTCGTCACCTTTACTACTCAATGCAAACTTCACATTCATTGAGTACAAAGAAATGAAAACTAAAACATTTTTTAGCCAGAAACGGATCCAGAACTTCCCAATGGATTATGCCAAAGAGCTGTCTTCCAATGGTGTACCATAAAGTTTGATAAATCTCAAAAATAATCTTTAAATAATTTTTATTATGTTTTTGTCAAAGTATTTTTATAAAGACAGGCATATTGGACAGCCGAGATTCTTCTTTATTACAATATTTGAACTGCATATTCAGAAAATATTAGTTGCTCCTGTTTATTGTAAACCTGGTATACTACGTGATAATATTTTACATTCCATAAATAATGATTTACATAACACTCTAAACTTAAAATTCATTGATATGACTTTTATTTGGGAGTGGCTGGTACACTAAAATAAAATCACTGCAAAATTTTGATTGGGAAATTCTTTTGCACAAATGTTTAAATCAAAGTTTATCAACTGATCATAAATTTAACAAAATAGGGGTATCAGTAGTAATGGCTAATTTTCTAGTGTATATTTTTAAGAATTTTAAGTCAAACACCTGCAATAAAACACAATTACAAAAGTAGAACAATATTGCTACAATATTTCTCCACCAAAACTTCAGATTTGGAATTTATTCAGGACATATAGCTCCCAAGCCATTCCACAAAATTCTTTCCCAGCAGATTGATAGGAATCTTTTTTTTCATAATATGCTTTCGACCAAAGAAGAGATTAGAAGACACATTGCGTGCCCTTATATCCCTGACTTTAGGCTACAAAATCAATTTAGAAGAGCTATCAGCTGCCATTGAAAATAGTAAAAGAAACAAAGCTCCTGGATTAGATTGACCAATCATATTTGTATTCAAACTCATCAACCTATACCTTACCACCTATACCATGATTTTTAATAGGTCCAATACTTTATTGCTGCCTATGCCTACTTATCATAGGTCCTAATTTTCCTTTCTCTTTTACTTACTTTTTCTTCCTTATGTAGCATGAAATAGCGTCATTAACAAACACTCCATTTCATACTTCAACTCCTCATCTTTTTTTCTATTTTAACATGAAACACTCATCATTCCTTGATCCAAAGACCCATAAAAGATGCAACACTTTTATGGCTCTTTTTATTTTAATTTACATCAAATCACAATCTTCCTCCCTATATGAAGTAACAAGCTTCTTACCATCTGTAAGCGATTGTAACATGCAACACAATATTCTGCCTCACCTTCAATATCTGTCTAACTCATTCTATATGCTAATAGTTGTTAACTAAAAAATAGTTAAAATTGTTTTAACTATTGTTTGTTCCTTTTTTACCGCATTCCCGACCATCTCTTTCATATTCAGAAAAATAATATGATCAATCATTTACATATATAACATATAATATATGTTAAAATATATGTTTAACCTCTGTCACTTATAGTCTGTTTGGAACTCCCACCCTTTTGAACTGAAACTTCTTTAATGATGTTCCCAAACTTAAGAAAAAAAAAGAATTATTTGGGAGTAAATTGATCTCGTGTAGAGCTTAACAATCCCAACATTTCCAGTCCAATTAAGTGATCTCCTGTTATCTCATTCTCTCCTATTACAATATAAAATGATTTCTGCTAAAAGTGACTTAGGAAATGGCTGTTCTGTTCTAATTATTGTTATTGTCTAATTATTGTTTTTGTTTATTCCAGAACTAATTTTTTCTAACTTAAGCTATAAGAGGGAACACATGATCATTATTATTAAATTTTAATACACTATTTCATTTCCACTAATTTCACTTTTGTCGCCCAGTCCCCAAGAATACCACTATTGCTTTTTTTTACTCACCATTGTTTCCATTTCAATTCCTTTGATTCCAAGTTCTGTTTTATATGTTCAATTATATTTTAATAGATATAATAAATCTGTTGATTTCCTTTAGTAACATATGACCTGATTAAAAGATAAGATAAAGGTCATTATGAATGCTTCATGTATATAAAAAAAATTTATTTTTCAGGAGCAGATATTATTTACAATGCTTTTAAAGCTGTAAATATTGAGTTTTTAAGGACTGGACAGATGGTTAAAGGATTTTTTGATGAGAATGTAAAAGAGAAAGTTAGAATATTAGCTAATTATTTATTGAAATCGGGTGATGCTGAAGACAATACTCTCAAAAGTAGTCGTAAAGATGATCCCAAATGGTTTGAAGGTAAAATGTATATTAAATTATTGTCATGGGTATGTTGAAGTTTACTAAATTGATATGTTGTTATATTTGAATACATATCTCTAGATCATCTTTCTGATATTCTCTTTCTCCACCCCTTTACTTCAATTGTATATCTACATTGAAATTTTCTTTGAATTCTTATCTATTAATCTGTACTCCATCAGATTTCATCTATCCTAGTTAACAAAAAGATCTCCTATATGGTATATCTGTACTTTTCGTTTTTATATATTACCTTATCGAACCTTGCCATAAATTTTTATTCTTGTATTCTTCATTTTTATGCCATAACTTTTCAATATCTAGAAAAATTCGTTACTATTATTAATTTTTTTTATTAATTATTGTTTGTTATTTTCAGGTTTAGAAACCAACTATACTTCTAAGGAAGCTTTTTTGAGGCGCAGATGTAAAGATCGAATAAGTGGTTATTTTTATAAGGCTAAGAGTGACTTGTTGAAGTCTCAAACTAATCTAACAGAAAAAAAGTTAACTGAAATACTTCTAAATAGGTGAGCATCATGTTTGCATTGTTTCTGATAAGTTCTAAAGTTCATATCCATTTTTAAATTTATGTATGTTTTTGTTTTTTTTTAGATTAAAAGGACAACTAAGGAAATGTGACTTCAATGGAGGTTACTTTGACAGAAAAGATAATGCATGTCTTTGTGATGAATCAGGGTTTTTTAAATGCAGTGGTGCTTGGAATAAAGAAAAGTAATGACATTGTTAATAATCTTAATTAATAAAAATGGATTAAAGTAGGGCATCGATTATATGAACTCATTAGGGCAATTAGTAGTTCATTATAAACTCATTTCAGGAGGACAAGAACTTATCAAAATGTAAGTTTTTTAATTAATTAAAAATATTCATAGTTACAATATATCAGACTTTATGTTTACCTACCCATAGGCTACTACCTCTTTTACTGAGTGATTGTTCTTTTTTGGAATTAATTGTTTTTGTCTTGATTCTTAGAATCAACTTAAAAGGTAAGTTCTCATAATTTATGTTTATGATATGTCCAGTAACAGTTTCTTCGTTTGTTTTTGATTAAGAGACATTGTATGTACTCTACTTTAGTATATCTCCAGAAGTGTGGTGGAAAGAAACAACTTTCCTACACTTCCAGGCCTGAATATTGATTGAGAATATGTTGCCCTCTGGTATGAAGGAGAGAAATTCTCAGTGAAGATATTCAATACATCAAAATGGCTAAGATATCTTCCAAGGTTAAGTCCCTAAAAGCCTGGAATTGGGGGCATAGTGGGACATTATACCCACCTAAACCTGTTAACAAAAGGTGACTTGATTTGATAAGTTGTCTATCTTAACTTTCCTATTTGTATTTATTTTGTTATATTTTTTAGTTTATACCACCATTTTCAAACAATTACTGTATCAAACACTTATTTAACTTTAAGTATTTTATAAATATTATTAGGTCATAGTACAATACAACAGTCCATTAGACTGTAACTTAGGTGGTACAACCTTCTTATGAACCGCCTTCTTGTGTATGGAATCTTTTACACATGCATATTATGTACAAAATATTCCAGACAAACCTGTTTAGTTCATATAAGTGTTCTTATCTTATATTCATATAATCAATGCCCTACGAATGTTTTATTAATTTTATGGTTTTGAAAGTTTGTTTTAATGGTTGTAATTTAGTTTACTCAATTCAAGATTTATTTTCTGTCTATTTAAATTTAAAAAGTATCTATTATTAGTTCATATAATTTTAAAATCTAAATCGCCTCCTTACTTAGTACATTTATAGCTTATTAATTTAAGATCTTTTATCAAAAGAATTAGATTTTGTTGAATTTGTAAGGAATTGGTGTGAGTGTTTAGATTGAAATTCAAAATTTGTTTCCAGATGCCTTTATCTAAAAAGCCGAAGGCATATTATTAATCCTTATGCCAGCCGTGAAGAACGTATTGTGTTTTCTACATGGAATTTAGATCACAGGTAAGAATTTCTCATATCATTACATGTCTATATCAATGGTAATCAATTTTTTTTTTTAAAACAAATAATAATTTGTTACCCAATTTGATAAAAGTGTTTTGGTAATAAATTGGCTTGGTATGAAAAAATATAATAAGTTTAAATTGTGTATAGTATTAATTACAATTTGTTAATTTTTTTTTTTAATAGGATCGAAAAATCTAGAACTATCATTCCTAGCATTGAAAAAGCTGTAAAATCTGTGGCTAAAGATGGGAGCTGTCATGATTTAAATTACGATTTAATATTTTCACTGTTATTCACATCTGAAAATCTTCGACTGGTTCATATAGTTTGTCATGACAAAGGAGCTCATAGTACTGCTACTTTAGAACCAGAAAAGTTTTTATTAAAGAGGTGTAATGGTATTAAAAAAGATAAGGGTTAAGAATTATTAAATACAGCTTTAACATGATTGATAAATAGAGGTTACTTTAAATTACAACCAGTTTGATTTACATTGAACAATGAATGTTTTAATTTTACTCCATTAGAATTAATTCCTTCTAGAATATTGTACTTTATTAGAAACTATAAATAGTGACCTAGTGATGATATCATTTTTCAATGTACTTGCATTGACTGGCAGTTTTTGCATCTCAGACACATTAGTCTGGTTTTGTATTTATTTTTCTTTTATAATCCATTTGTCTCTCCATTGTCCAGGTAACTAATTTAATTTTTAATAAATATGATACCACTAAAATTATTACAAAATATTGTATTCCTTCATTTTAATCGTAAGTCTTTCATTTACATCAGAGCTCATCGGTTTGAAGAGTTCTCAGTTTTGATCTATTTCAAAAAAAGTTTCTGTACGCTGCTGTATAATATTTTTTTCTTAAGTAAACTTCATAACAACATAACTTTTAAAAAATATATATAATAATAGAAGTATAATATTGATAGTTAATGATCAATGTAGTTACTGCAGTAATAATAGGACTAGTAAAGGTCTTTAACAAGTAGCCTAAACCTTTTCGGTTTTGTGAGTTTGTATAATTCTATCGATATTTCTCATTAATATTTAACATTTTTATTTTTGTTTATATTACGAGCCTTCGTTATTTAATTTTTGTCCAAGTACTAATATTCTGGTAGGATTTTAAAATATAACATATTAATTATCATTATAATTAGGATTACCTAGTAGTATCTCTCTACCAGCTTTAAAAAAAAATTATTTCTCATATTTAAGCAGTCAAAATTGCCAGTTTAGTATTAGTATTTCAAAAAGTCTGGTGGAAATAAATATCAATTCTACTACAATTATACTTCTGCTAACCAAATATCAAAATTTCTAAGTGTTGGTTTTAGATACAAAACAATCTCAATTTTTTTACATGTACTTATTTTGAAATATTAAAAATAGTATTATTATCATATTAAAAGTAGTTATTATTTATATTTTTTTTTCATTAATTTATAAATTTTTTTTATGAGACTGTACAAAGAAAATTGCGTCTTTCTTTCTTCTTATGATCTCATTTTTAAGACTGAAATTATTAGGTTCAAACATTAGTTATTTTAATAAATGGAATATTATATATTAATAACTCAAATAGTAAATAAACTATTCATTATGAGCCAACGTTTCACCCCACTTTGCAGGGCTAAAAAAGATACAAAACTAAAATAATATAACAAAGTAAGAGAATAACATAACATGGAATAAAAGTAAACTTAGATATGGCTAAAAATTATATAAAATATGTGAACATTTATTATAAATATGTGAAAAAATAACCAATTAAATTATCATCCAGTTTTTATATAAATTTTGGCATGTTTTACATCATTTTTAGCCATACATTGGTTTACTTTTATTTCATGTTATCTTATTCTCAAGTTACATTATTTTAGTTGTTTGTATCTTTTTTAGCCATACATTGGTTTACTTTTATTTCATGTTATCTTATTCTCAAGTTACATTATTTTAGTTGTTTGTATCTTTTTTACCCCTGCAAAGTGGGGCGAAACATTGGCTCATAATAAATATTTTATTTACTATTTTAGTTATTTTGATCGCGCATAGACCTTTTGTTAATTATATCCAGTCAATCAACGATCTTCCGATTAAATTTAAAAGAAAAGTATATTTACAAAATTTTTCCATCTAATTACAATTTTTTATATAAAAAATTAGGCCTATAATGGACTGTATGTAATACTGGAAACCAATCTTGGTTTTCCAATCACAGTACAGATCAGGTCTTTACTCTTTCATAATGTCTTTTGGCCTTAAGATGACTTGTAATAATAGTCAAAACGAAAAAAAATACATACATAATGATATGTATGTTGTTTTACTTGAGAATAAGTAAACTTTGATCTCTTCGATTTTAATCCTACTTATAATGATTGAATTCAAAAAGCAATATAGGACTGTCACTCCCTGGGGGTCTTAGCAGGGCAGGTCCGAATTGTTTTTTTTTTTGTGTTATGATCTCCTCTTGTGAGATTGTGACATGTCGAACATCGGAGTGAAGAGTTTCATGCTGTTTTTTCATTAATATCATTAGCTTGCACTTTTCGTGCATATTTATAAGGCCTCTCAAAAATTTCATTTATCTGCAGTACTGTGATTACATTATATTTAAATATTATAAATTATGTACCACAGATGACATTCATGAAATCTTTTATATTACAGGACTTGGCCTGAAATAAATATCTACCCTTCCACAGTAAATTTTATACTTACAAAAAACTGATAATCCACAAAATTCCTGAGATATATTAATATCTATTTTAAATGCAAAATAAATCTATCTGAATGGAGAGCTACTAGTAGGTAATTTCTCAATCCATTATTTTAATCTTGTTCAAAATATTAACCCATTTTTTTAATTAAATTTTTTTTAGTTGATGCTAGTAGAATTATGATTGTACTGCCAAATCTTCTAAGATAATTTTCTGTAGTAAATTCTAGGCCTTTATCCTTACATTAAATATTAGCTATGTAAATAATCGCATCTGTATTTAGGGGCTTTCTTCTAGGATAAAAGAAAAATTAAATTTTATCAGTAAGGAATATTAATTAAGTTTTGATTAACTTTACTGGGATATCTCAAAATTATATCCATTTATTGTGTGGTATCTTATTATAGAAGTAACTAAATATATATTTTACTAAAATTAGGTCCAAATATATTAGGATTAGGATCATTCCATTACATGTTATATAAATACACTATTGTTGGTATTGAAGTCTCATTCCTGAATGTCAGGTTGATTGAGGTTTATATATATCAATGCAATAACTTGCCTAGGCTATCTGAGTTAGATACATGTTCAATTTTCATGATAATGAAATATTTTATAGGAATATGTATTAAGGAAATTTTAAGGTATCTGATACATCGAAGAGAGCTACTGGAATGTATAGATAAAATTCAGAAAAACTAATTGTTATTTTTGTACCTTGATCAGACTACAATCAAATTTAATTTAGACAAACTGGATGGAGTGGGCACACACAAATGTCCCATTTTTATTAGTCTCAAAGACATTAAAACTTGATTAGATATTAGGACTTCAGTATAGTAAGAAAAAACTATCTTATAATGGACATTCAAATATAAGCATGTCTTTGTTTTTAAAACACCTGACCGCATAGAACCAATTGGTTCACCAAAAATATAGCATATTCCTTGATAATTCACTCTCCTTATTGATGCATTTTTTCCAAATAATCAAAAACACAGTTTATCCCTTTTCTGTAAAAAGAAGAGAGCATTCCTTTGTAGGGCAGAACTCTTTACATTTGCATCATTGGTGAAGATATGACTTCCTAAAACCTCTTAACATATGAAAATATCACAACAATAAATCTGTACTATATAGTAGGTGTTGTATTTCCTAGAGAATTTCTTCAAGCTCACAGTGCGTTATATCAGCATTATTGGACCAGGCTTTGACATGCAGCAAAATGACATTCCTGAAGGATTGTTGTTGTTTATTGTTCCACCAATTAGCCTTAGTCTTGATTTAAGTGCAGTATTACCATTAATTGTTCTGTGTTTGTCTTTATTAAACAGCTTCAATATTGTTCTACAGAGAAAGTATTTTGCCTATGAAACACCCTTATCGATAAAATAGTGTTTTGACCAAATTGTTCCCACAATCTCTGTATATATATCAATATCATCTAAACAAAAGAAAATTTGGAGGAACCCAACAAACACATAAGGAAAAACATATACTATAACTGAAGGCACCTTACCTTAAGGTAAATTAACAAATGAGTTATAGTATAAAATAATCAAGTCTATTTTCCAATATTTAATATTTACTTTTTCTCGAAATTCTACAATACAAAAACGGAACAATAAATTATAGTCAAGTACAGAAAGACAAACAAAGGCCAAAAACGCTTTTTAAGACTTATGGGGTTTGTAAAACAGATATATCCTTTGAAAATTACATATTGTAAATCTGATCCAATTAAAATACTCTTTTGACCTATGCTGTATGTAAAAATCTCTTTTAAACCTTTTTTTTTTGTTAATTGGTTCAGTATTTTGTCTCAAAAGGGGATCACTCCAACAGAAATAATATATGTGATAGTTAACTATGGAAAGGAAATATACAGGTACATGAATATGTTATCAATTGACAAGTTTTATTAAAACAGTAAAAAAAAAGATACTTCTCTAACCTTAGTCACACCTCTCCGACTCATAACAAGACTCTCATCTGTTATACGAAGAATTAAGTCAGTCAGTCCACCCTCTGACTGGACCACCATCTCGTATATTATCGTTCATATTTGAATGTTTCTTGTAGATTTAGGTGGTCTTTCTGTTTGTGTGATGAGATTCAATATTATTTTCCTTTCAGGACCAGTATTTATTTAGTAGACAGACAATCTGGTGTTTGAATAAGTAAACTGTGTTTCATAGGTATGATGTTAAGTGTTGGTGAACATTTATTTAGCAAAAAACCACCATTCATTTTTGAAATATGGGTCCAACAAAAAAAGAGTTAAAGGAGAAAAAAATATATCAGGGTACAGAACTTTTCAAACATAAATAGTGCCGACAAAGTTCTGACTACTCAAATTATATCCTCGAGGAATGTGAGCTAATAAAATGGGACATTTTTGAGTAGTTGCACTTAAACATGAAGTTTAGTTTTAATTTCATCAAACTTTTCATTATTGTAAAACACTTAATCTATATCCAATTAATGTATTTCTGTACTTATATCTACTTTGTGTTTGAAAAATTAATTGTATTTTAGATTACTTAGATTTTAGAACCAGTAATTAGTTTAACCATTAAGTTCATGTTAATATCCTAACTCTGAAATCAAGCTAATATTATTAATCTTTTCAGTAAGAATCTTAATTTCTATAAGAAAACTAGGGAAAAAGTAAGTATCCATTAATTTTTATTTTATTTGAGTTCCTACATAAATGTCTGTACAATTTATTCTTGTAGAAAATGTTTTAAGCAATATTTTTTATATGAATAATTATTTTTGAAAGTAAATATGAAATATTTTTTTACTAGATACTAATAGGAATCATTATGGTTTTTTATTGATATTGAATAAATCTTAAAGTGTGCCTTCAAAATATTTTTGAAATTTTAATTATTTAGGTATGAGAATCTTGCAATATCAAATATTTATTTTAAATTATTTATTTTTTTAACCGTATTTCTTAGCAATTGATGGTTTGTCAAAAAATCTTGTTTTCCCTCTATTTAAGCATTTTTATATTAACTAACCATATATTTTCTATATAGGTGTTTCATCTCAGCTCATTATATGATGGAAAGATAAAATTATATTTCAGGTTATAAAATGTGTGCAGTGTCATTAGGTGCCTGCCAAAGAAAGTTGTTTTAATTCTTCATAATATATTGTCATTTTCATGGTAATGATCAAGTTTTAAAAATGCTATATTTTATAACTAGTAGAATTAATGTAACAAATAGATGAAGCTTATATTTTATAAAACAAGCCATATTTTGAATCATGGACAATAAAAAGCATTATTTTTTATATGATACCTATCACACAAAGAAGGAAACATAAATTTCTTTATGGGAAACATTATTGTATAATTGGCTTATCCTTATTTCGTTATAAGATCTTTGAAAATAAAGCTGAGAATTAACGATTTTCCAGAGAAGATAGGGATTTCAAGCTCATGCTTATCATAATGTAGATTAACACTTATATTATGAATAGTAGGTTTACAATATTTTTATGATACAGTCATAATCAAATAAAGAGGCCTAGGTATGGCCTATATGTGAGGGCAATACAGACTATGGTATATATATTTTATCTTTCAGGTAGCAAATTTTGTTACCTGATTATTCCACCATTTTTATGTCATCACATTATTGAGATGGTTTTTGGATATGGTGTGGCTAGTATTGTCTTTTCATTTTGTTCATCTGCCGAAAAGATTTACTTATATTTCTACTGAAACCCTTTATCAAGAGCTTCCTCGTGTTAAATAAGAAAGGTCTGGCTCTACTTTAGGGTAATCCACTTTGAAATCCTTTTAGTATAGTTAAGATTTATTTCACATATAGTCTCAGATATTACCAATCAGCTCTGAGTCTGTTCTAGCCGGCATACTTGACTCTTCTGGTGCCAATTCAATTTATTCATTCTGCAAGGATAATTTTTACATTCCTGCAATACTTGATTTGTAAAATATTTAAATAAAGTTAATAAATTATTAAATTGTAATGATTTTACTATTATTTGTATCGGGAGCACTATCTACTCTCCATATTTCTGACAACAAATACTTAGGGCCAGAAAAACTGTTAATCAGCACAAAGAAATAGAATTTTCCCTTGAGAGTACATGAATCTTGCTTGGTCTACCAGCCCACAGTCATACTGGAAGTGACAAATGAGATTATTCAGGTTTTACTTGGGGAACATATGAGACCAGCGACACTACTATATATATTACATAGTGATAAGCCAAGTTATACACCTGCTAGACCAACTCTACTGTTCTTTCATTCAGTGACAAGGTTTATTATGGTTGACTAACTTCTGCTTTTTTTCTGTCTTCAAGAGACAGATTATGTGAGTTCAAGGAAGGACTTCATAAAAGTCCAGGACTACTTCCTGTTTTTGCAGTTCTTCCTGAATATTAGAAAATAGAACATTGAATGTGATTGTGCTTATCCTACATACATTTTGAAAATACTGCACTACTAATTCTGAAAACTTATTACAGCTTCAAAAGGGTAAATAGCTTTATTTATCAAGGGTTAGAAGTAAACTCTGGAAACGATATATCCTGAGAGATCAGAAGAATAGGAATGGCTAGCCAATGTTGCTTTAGGCTTGTGAGGCAATTCAGAAGCAGAGTCCTTTCAATAAGGACCAAGATTACTTACTATTTACAAGACCATGTTAAAGTGGTTATTATCCGCCCAGTTTAAAGTTATAGGTCCGAATCTTGGGCATATACAAATAATTATGAGAATAGACTCTGAATCCTAAAACTTTTTACTCTTGTTAGAGAGGCTGGCACCTAGAGAAATAGGAAGAACTTGAAACTTGTGGGTCGTCTATCCAAGGATACCCTTCTCAACAGGTTCATCACACTGGGGTGACTTTGGTATGCCGGGCACACGAATGGATGATGCTGAGACACCGAAGAAGATGCTAGTTCAAAAACGAGTTCGTATTTCATTGGTTTTGAGTTGGTGTAGGCGGGTGCCTATATATGCCTAAACGCCATCTCTTTGGCATTTGGAACTGGAAAGCTGTTGCAATTGAACACAATAGTTGATAAAGGCTTTTGGAGAAGGCCCAGTTTCGGTAATGGGACATCCTAAACTCAAAGTAACTAGATATGTATCCAGATGCCTACCTCATGGCATCTGGTATGGCCTTGCTCTCAGGGATTCATGCATTCAGCAGTCAATGTTATGTATTGAGGCTAAGTGATTTAAGACATACTTCTGATAACTTCTTGCTGTGATTTGCGTGTGGGGTGCCAAATGTTTAGATATTTACTTATTTATTAGTAAGCTCTAGAATAATGAAGTAGTTTAGTTAGTAAGAGGGTTTTACTCTAATTATTAGTAAATAATTAATCATAATAATATCACAACGAATAAATGTTACCAATTTAATGTTTAGATGCCATCTCAATACTACTGATAACTATGTTTAAATGCACTTTTTTAATTAATTAATTTTTTATGAAATAAAATGATTAAATATGAACAAAATTTGTTAATTTGCTACCAATAAAATTGATTTTCTATGAACTACCATACAGTACAAAATTATTAGTTAATTTTTTTTTTAATTTAAAATGTATGTTTTCAATCATGTGGATTGAATATATTTTTACACTAGTGATATAAATTAGATGAGGGAGTTGATATTTACACATATACAGTAGGATTTTATTCTCAGAGAAGCTAAAAAAAATGCATGGGGAGTGAGGGGAGATCAATAAGAATAACGTCAGAACCATACTCAAGTTTTTTAAATCGTTATCACTAAAATGGTAATTACCTGGTGTATATATATCAGGGAGGATATGGGTGTTGATGAAGAGAAATATAGACAATTATCCAAATAGTTAAAACATTAATTATAGATACATACTTAATTATTATTAAAATTGCAAACTATACTACTATTTCTTTATTCAAGTGGCTACTCAGTTATTCATATGATTAATGATTCCTTGTTCTCTTTCTTTACCCCTTGTGAAAAAACTATATGGTTCTTTTAAAGAAATGAATATAAATTACATAGGATTAGCTCTTAGTGTAAGTATACAAGTTCAGATTTTTGTTTGGAAAAACATCAATATTCTTCAAATTCAATGAACACACTTTTCCATGCCGAGAAATAGAGTGGGTCTATTTTCCTCAAGTTGTCAGTCAAGTTGTGTGTAAGTTACAAATAACCTATTTAAAAAATAATTTTAGTATTACTAAACAGAATAGCCAAGATAGTCAGCTGATTTTTCTTCTTGTAATTAAATTAAAAGCATTATTATTTTTTCTTGATTGGGGGGGGGGAGGGGTCTCAGAGCTCCCCAGAATGTTCCAGTCACTTGTTAAGTAATTTAGTATTACTATATATGCTGTTTATTTTGGTTCAATAACTATATGAAATAGTTAAGGACTTATTCTAGTAAATAAAAATATAATAAATTATTGCATAAATGTATGTCATACTTTTTATGGTAAGATATAATCTATAATGTTACTTCATTTATATTTATAATTCTTTTAAAATTTTTTGAGGTTAATCACTTCCATCATTTGAAATAAATTATTATTTATTTCAAATGATGGAAGTGATTAACCTCAAAAAATTTTAAAAGAATTGACTCACCAGACTTCCTAGAGAGATAATCCAAATTATATTTATAATGTGTTCTTAACAATTTCATTATTATACTAAAATCTTTTTCAAAATATGTTTAAAATAATTGGCAATATTAAATACCGTTTATTTTATGTCCTTTTTTTTATATAATCACAAAATTTTACATTAAATACATTTTAAATTGTATATTTGAGATGTAAACTTTATGTTAACCTCTTTCTCTGTAATTTTCTAACTTACAAAGTTTGTAGTGACATTTAAAAGATTAGACATAGCCATGAGAGTAGTATAAAGTATCTAACACTATATTATCTGTAAAAAATATACCAACTGTTAATGTATATTATTCTGATCCAAGAATAAACCGTAGAAAACTTGAGATTCTTGTTTTGTTTTCCTTGTTGAACTGATGATTTTATTTATTATAATCAAAGAAATAAATAAAAAATCAATTAGGGACTTAGGTTCTACAGAGAAATGATGATTGGGTGTCTACCAGTTCTAGGAATTTAATTGTACTAATGTTTCACAGAAAGTCTGATTGATAATTCCCCAAGGCAGGGGGGTTTCATACCATTGTCGAGTCATGTGTCATGCTCAGGCACCAATTTATAAGATGAAATGCACTGGCATCTGAAGGCCTTAGACAAGTAGTTATAATTTATTCGATAACCAATAAATAGCAGCAGTGTTGTTGCACTATACTTTCCTCCAAAGGGAAAATGAAGCCAAAATGAGGGGAGTAAACCACACCCCCAGGTTCACATTTATGTAGTAAGTAAATAAAACTTTCCTCTAGATGTGTAATTATCTCAAAAATAGTCCATTTAATCAAATATATAAAACATATTAAATACTTTTTCAGTAATTTGGTTTATAAATAATGAAATTGTTCTCAAAAAATTTGTGCTTTAATCAAGAAATTCATGTGAAACACATTTGTAATATAAACTGCCCTATATTCCTTCCCTGCCATGGCCTTGGTGTACATAAGTTAATGCTTGCCTTTTTGGCTTAACCTCAACATTATGCTCCTTCCTCCAAGAGAGCAGGATAAGGAGGTTACCCTCACTGCTGAGGACAATGCATTGATGGAATGGTATAAAATAATCAAACCTTGGTTTAAATGTTTGAATGATACTGGTTGGACCAATGACCAACATCAGTCAAACCACCCTATACTGGAGCCTCAGTAACTTCACTTTTCATTGAAAATCAACAAAAAATTGGGTTGGTTCAACTTTAGCCACAGCCTAAGGGTCTTTAACTCTAAGTGATTAAAAAAAAAGAAAGTGGTTCATCAATATTTCTTTATTATAAAAATTCTTGGTGCACAGTGCTATACAAGTGTAAACAGTTTGTTCTCTCGTGAATTACAAAAGAGTATTAAAAAAAATATTCTTTTTTTTCAGACTAGTTATTAGATTTAAATCCAATTTCCGCCTTTTTCCACTAGAGATTAAAAGTCTTTCTTAAGCCTCCAACCAGGTAACACATAGCTGCATTATTTCCCATAAAGTCAGTATATGATATGAGGAATACCAGTTTAAGGTAAGATACGAGTATCTAATTTCCTCTTTTTATTTTTTTTTTCTATTTTCTTGTGTTAGCCATGCCATAACACTTTTTCCCCTGAACTCAGTTAAAAATCATCTTTCAGGGGTGTAGTCAATAGAGCAAAAAAAAAAAATTTTTAAGAATTTTTAACAAAAATTGTCTTGGAACATTTTTATCTTCCTTTCAATTGCTGAAATGAATTTTATCCAAATTATATATAAAAAAAAAAATATATAGCTGTTTCACTTAAAAATATTTATCCTATACCCCTCTCTCAAATACTTAGAAGCAAGCCTTTATAGGCATATTAAATATATAATAGATAGAATAGTGATTTTCTATCCTGAAGAAAAGAAAAATTAAATCCTAATCCACTTCTGGTTTGTAGATTGTCTTTTCTTATTTTTCCTATACACATATATATATATATTGTTCTTTTGGAGACAAAATGAAATAAGAATCGGAAAAAAAATATATAAATTAGTAACCACAATATTACAGAAGAGTTCATGCAACTTAGCTAAAGATTAAAAAAATCACCAGTAGGATGGATATAATGTTCCGTTTTTACCTCTTGTTCAGTTTCATACACGGTAGTTGTACATTCTTCACTGCTTTCATATTTTTCCTATCTAAAAAAGTATGAATAAAACATTGATAGAAACAACAAATTATTAATATAAAGTTTTTATAATCTCTTTAAAATACACACAAACACAACATGAGTAAACACACATACAGAATAAATATTACTTACTTCAATCAATTTTGAACCATAGATGAAATCAAGGAGAAAATTGTTAAGGCAGTCAGGAAAGGAATGGTAATGTTTCAATGTGTTGAAATGTATCAGCATAAGTTGCAGGCCTTTATGAGAATACAAAGAAGATTGTAAACTTGTTTGAACACAAACAAGAGTGGACATTTGTTCTGATACAGAATGTGAAGACAAATAAGATAGTAAACTTGTTCTAACATAGAACACAACTATGATTGTAAACTTCTAACAGAACACTAACTACAAAGGGCACTTGTTCTAACATAAAACACTCTTTAGTGTTTCTGTGTGTCTAGTGGAATCTTGTTCAGATACAGATTATGGACACAAAGAAGATTGTTCAAACATAGAACATAACTTATTCTAATATAGAACACAAACAAGGTTTTAAACTTGTTCTAACATAGAACACAAACTTAAGTGGAAACAGTTCATGTTCTTGGAACTTAAGAAAAAATACTGGCACACAATAAAGCAGTATACAAAATACTATGTGTTTTTGTGTAGTGTTTTATAGCGTATTTTATCTGGGACACGCCTGAACCTTTTTCTCCCTACTTACTTTTATTGAACACATCACAACCTTATTCTCTCTACTTACTTTTATGTTAATGTCCTTCCATTTCTTCAAACATAATAATATAAATAGTTTCACCAAGATAGTTTTGTTAACAGTTCAATATTCATTGAAAAATGAATACCCTGGGATTTCAGTAATTGTTCATGAAATTTGAAATAGCTTTGTTGTCTCTCCAGTGATACGTTGAAGCTAGTCTGGTCTAAGAAACATATTTCTATTAGTGTTTATAAAACATTTCTTAAAGCATTAAGCATACTTCTATCTTATTTCTAAAGCATTCTTAGTGATATGTTAAATAAAAACAGGATCACATCTCAGCCTAACAAAAATTTATTAATGTATTTCAATAATGAAAAATTAACTCCAATAATGTAGTATCATTTCTTAACTGCTTACTGGTACAATGGTATGAAAAACGTAAAAATTAATTTGTAGTAATATGTACATTATTTTACACAAAAATAAAAAGATAAAATCAATCAGTATCCATTTGTTGTTCTTCTTGATGGTTTGTATTTTCAGTTTCTTCTTCCTCTTCTTCCTCTTCCTCCTCTTCTTCCTCTTCAGCAGAAACAGGATGTTTACTAGATTTCTCTAAAAACATAAAAAGAAAATAATGATTGTGGTTCTTGTGTTAGATATTAATAAGATAATAAATTTAAAAACTTAAGATACTCCTGTCATCTGTCTATAGTTCATCAACTGCCCCCCCCCCCATAAAAATAAAAAAAAATCAATGCATAATGAATATATCCCATAAGATCAATGACCAAAAGAAAACTAATTATAATAACAATAATGGGGCTAAGGTGTTGTGGGGAGGGAGCACCTTTACCAAGAGTTGATCAAGGTTATTGGTCATCCTCCAATGCCAGGGGAACAGCTGAGAAGAAATGAAACCTCCAAGGACACTCTTCCCATGACTGTCCATACCCGACTTAAGTTGCACCTTGCCTGAGGTGGCTCTGCTGTTACCGAACACCCAGGAGATCATAAAAAACATCCCTAGTGATGGGCAACAGTTTCACCAGTAGTGGCATGGGGGCCAAAGACAGTAAGAGTTAGATGAGCCCATGATCAACCCTCTACAGGTGAAGTTGGAAACCAGCAGTGTGGCTGTAGAACTACTAAAGGACCTAACCCTTCATATACTAATGAAGTCAGAGGAGTTCAACCATAAGGTGCAAATAGTCCCATCGCTCACACAAAACAGATGGAAAATAGAACTCCATGCACTAACTATAATATAGAAGAACGCAGAAGAATAAGAACAATAATAATTAAAATCTATAAGTA
>NW_027113985.1:236791-284174 GCF_000696795.3 Halyomorpha halys
TGATGAAGTTCCTTGAAAGAAAAGACTTCAACTGCTTCGAGGAGGTTTATTGTGTTGACACCAATGGGTCCGTAAGATACGCCGATATTGTTGCATTTACAAAAGTCGGAGGCACGGCTCTGGTCTTGGAACCGACGGTAAAATTTGAGAGTAATGACCTCGAACAGGAAGGTGGAGTGGAATGGAAAAAAAAGGAAACTTATGAAACATGCATCTCTTTCCTTAAGGAAAAATTCCGCGAGAACTTCGGAGAGAGAGTTCACCATGAGAGGCCTCTGGTTTGGATCTTGCGGAACAATACCAGATAGAACAAGGAGCTTCTTAGAAGAACTAGGTGTTAGTATATTGTAGATATTACGATCTTGGCGGAAAATATTATTTTGGACTCCCTGGGATCATACATCATCACCTGGATGGGAATTAGCTCTAGATTATTCATTGTTTTATTTATTTATTTTAGTAGGTGGACCTGTCGATTTGTGTGTTTTAACTTATTTATTCACTAAATTATTTTATTTTTATTATTATTATTTTTTTACTTATGTATCCAATCAAGTATTTCTTTTAACCAACTTTTTATATTTTCCTTTAAATCTATGTATTAGTTTTGTTTTGGTAAAATGTATGTATTTGTTTGTTTTACTGTAAACTGATCTACTGCTGTGACTAGTATTTCTCTGGTTTAATCTCACATCGCTGTCTAATGGTGAATTTGTTTATCGGGTCACTGGGGAGGATCTGAGAGGGGTAATTTGGGAGAGTGAATTTGTCGATCAAATGAAATAAAAATTGTGAAATGGAAGGAACAAGAAAGGGGAAGAAAAAAGGAATAAATTGAAATATTTGTATTTGGTGTGTAGACTGAAATTGATTGTAAAATTGTGGAGGAAAAATAAAAAAGTTTTCTTTCTATTTTATAATTTCATGTAAAAATATGTTATTTATATATGTCCGATCACGGATTGATTAGTATGCTGTGTAATGTAGCAACCCGATATATTTGGGCAGCATGAATGAATAAAGCCTTTCTCTCTCTCTAGCATATACTTTTGTTAAATGAAGTTAATTTGCTTATTTATGTATTAATGATTTACAAATTATCCATTTTGGGATACCAGACAAGGAAAAGCTGTAATGAATACTCTAAGCAGTGAGGTTCAAGAGAGGGCTTATAAGATTAACTTTGATTGCCAATTGGACCCCAATTGACACTAAAAATCTTTTTAGCAACCGAAAAAAAGTCTTGAATAACAACCTGCACGGAAATTTTTACTAATTTGGCACCGAACAGATTCATTTAATTAAATTATCAAAGAGGTTAGATTGTCAAGAAAACTAGACATACGAAGCTTGAATTTAGTAGTTATAGAACTTGAAAATTTTCAAAAAAATAAGTTTTGTAATCTTAAATCTATGTAAAAAGATAAGGTAAAAGTTTACTTCAGCTCCCTCAAAATGACCGAAGCCCATTTTTTCCTAACAAGAGTGTACTGACGGTCCCGAACGGAGCTGAGAAGCGCCGGAGGTTACCGATTCCCAGCCATTCGTTTTAACAGGGATTTTTCACTTCCCTCAAACACATTGAGGTATGTGTTTGAAGTTATATTGATGTATTTTATCTAAATAATGTCTTTATTTTTTTTGTGAGCAACTGGGTTATCTGATATAAATAAATTGGGAAAAAATAATTAAAGTTATTCTCTTGTTTTGATTTTTTTAATTATGAGTCTAACACACCAACTGAAAATGATGATCCTATGTATCCTTTCTATAGGTATTTCCATCCGTTGTGGAAAAATATTTAAAAAACGAATTATCTTTAGACAGGAACTTATGGTGTTACCACAAGTCATATTAAATGGTATAAATCTATGGATATTAGTTTCAAAACAATCACTAACTATTTAAGCTTTTGAAGGCATATTTATACCCACTTAGATAATTGTTTTAATTCTAATAATATATAGGCATAGTATAGCAAATTTAAAATAATATCAATATAATCAACAATACAATCAATGATCAATATAAATCAAAATATCATAAATTATAATAATCCAAAATCATTACCTGCTGATGATTTCTTTGAATCAGGCAGAGGAGCACCTGGTACAAATGTTTTTGATTTTTTTGCAATTTCTCTCTGAAGTTCCCTACCAGCTTTACTTTTAAATAGACTCAAAGCGGACTCCTTTTCCTGAAAAAAATGAGTGATTTACTAAACCAATTACTAAAATTTTTAAAATTTAAAATTATTGATTCATATATGATACTATCCCAATTTATACAACAAAACTAATTTATGTAAAACTGACAACACTTTGAAAGAAAAACCTTCAAATAAATAATAACCCGTAAATGATTGTTGAGAAATAAACCACTGATTTAATAGCACAAGATAACTTGACCAAAACTTTTCTACACCATGAAATGCAAATAATAAAAATCAGTTCAATAAATTCCAAGCGATTTATTTCAATAAAAGAATTATTTCAAAATCTACTACTTAATTTAAATTATACGAGCATGATTTTTACCTTTAATCGTATTTTTCGGAAATCAAGCAGCTTGAGGTTAGGCAGTTTGAAAATTACATACAACCTGTAATGAGGCTTTGTCACAACAGGGCAAGACATAAGACTTAACGTCGAGAGTTTTGGAAGTGTTGCCAATGGATCAATGTCTCCAAGCTCTTGTATCATATTTCCGGTCAATATAAGGCTCTCCAAATTTGGCAAACTATTTTCCAAATGTTCTGCAATTCTCCTAGACAATGATACAGTTTTCAATAAATTACAGGTAGATTTATAAATATATTTCTGTACACCTTGTCAGCGATCGAGAATAAAAAAATTGTATTTATGTTGATATTCATAAAAACAGGAAAAGAAAACATTAATGACCTTTTTGCCTCTCCAAATGCAATAATTCTGGGAAAGGAAGAACAGTTTCCACATTAATTTAGCAAGTAAATCTCTCATTTAAAAGTTTAAATATTTTCAGAAATCTAATTAAGTGTAAACATTTGATAGTTTCTTAAGTTCACAAAGATAATTACAAAAAAATTGTGTTTTATTCTCAATAAGAGTACGTAGCAATCAATTGGGTAATAATGAAGGCAGAATTTTGACAAAAAAAATTTAAGGAAATAGATATAGATTCAAAAAAGTATATGAAATATTCATTATTAAAAAAATGACCTTTAGTAATGGGTACAAACACAAGGAAATTTCCTTCTCACTGATATAAAACATATAATTGATTAAAAATTAATAACAACATAACTTAGTATTATTGATTGTTTTAACTTAGATAATGTCTACATTCAAAACAACAAATAAAATAATCAGTAGGTTCAAGAAGTACACAATAATAACATAATAATTATAAAACTTACACAATCCTATTGTTATTCAGGAGAATACATTTTAATCGTTTTAGAAGTGGAAAACCATCCAACTTCCTTATATCATTATCTGAAAAATCTATGGTGTCAAATTGATCTAATGTAGCTCCTAGATTTTCAATAACGGGAATTTTATAACCTACAACATCAAAATGATTAACTGAAATGAAGAGGAGATCAAACCATTAATAAATACATGATTTGTAATACCTCGAAGGTCCAACTCTCTATCTCTCACTGGATTTATGTACTGAAGAGCTTGTTGAATTAAATCTGGGGTTAACTTAACCATCGCTCATAAGAATAAATTAACTAAATTATATAAAGAATTTGCTAAAGGCTAAATGGTAGCCACAAACTATTACCACGCTAAGGAGAGGTTAAATATCTACAGGTTTTGATTGAACAAAACAAACGACTTAATTTTTTGGATCCTTCTATTTTAATACACAATTCTAAGATATAATTACGCGACAATAACAACAACTACAATTTAAAATAAAAGTTTCATCCAAGTGGAGTTCTTAATGCAAACAATCATCTCTTGCTTGCCGGTTAAAGGGCTAGGAAATGGAGTAAAGAGAAAACCAGCTAGTTATTTTTCATAATACAATATGAAATAACCGGAGCTATTTAAAATGATCATTTATTTTTCCTCTTGTTAGCAAATAAAATGACTAATAGATTAAACTAGTGATTTTATGCATTGGAAAAACCGGCTAACCAGGGACATACCTAGAATTGTTTCGAGGGGAGGGGGAAATTTAAACAACCGTTTTACCTAACAAGCAGGGCAGAAATAAATAACTAAATAGTAAATAAATGTGTTAGTGCTCTGATAGACGTGACCAGTTTACTGAAAATACAACAGGTTTCAATAAAGGTCAGCAATTATCATTTCTAGTTCTCCCATGGGTTAAGTTTCTCAACTATTTTAATTAGATTTCCCAACTGGAAGGGGATTTCCTAATTTTTTTTTAATTTACCTCTAATGACCTCTTTGTATATTTTTTAAAAATTTTAGTAGCGTAGAGTAGGTTATCAAATCTTTAATTCCCCAAGTTTTAGAGTTCGTTGGGGAGGGAGAGAAATCCCTTTGAACTTCAATGACGACGTAGGCCTAGGCCCCTTTTACACTATGACCATTTGTTAGTAACCTTTTGTATTAAGATTCATAAATAAGGCAGCTCTTTATATATAAATATTATTAAATGAAACAAATCTGCCTGTAACTATGTTTTTTGCAAGTAGCTCTATTAAGCACTTACAGAAATCAATATTATTTATAAGCAACTGTTTGGAGCATATGTAACAGAAACCAGCTGTAATTTAATTTCATGGGTGAAATATTTCGAATCTGAAGGAAAAAAATGTTTATGAATTGTCTACGTTTCCTGATTGTTCATCACGGGTGTATTCGATCTTAGACTTGGATTGCGTTTACAACGAAATGTTACAAGTAATGTAGTTACTACGAAAATGTTAGTAACATCTTTGTTATTAAACATTTTGATGCCTACTGTTTGCACTAGTCAATAACGAAAAGTTATTAACATTTTCAGAGAATGGGTGCGAACGAAATCAAATATTATTAGAATGTGTGTTAGTAAAAACAATATTGATAACGGTTATGTCCGAAGTAAATCCACAAAGGTTTAATTTTTTTTTTTCGATTCCTCTAAAACAGAAAACATTAAATTAATAGGTTGCATTACATATGGTTACATAATTCAAATTGAATATTACCTTTTTCTACCAATGGTACTTGAAGGTATACGGTGAAATACTTATCTTGTTATTTTGATGTGTCAGCTCCATATGAATTCTACTATAAAATATCTGGAGGTGAGGGGCCTCCTTAAAGGCTTAATTAAATCCCCCAGGAGGGATGTAGCCAGGTCAGATGTCTGGAGGTTCAGTTTTCGACTTTTTTATCTTCTAAATTTACTCCAAAGTAAGTTGGATCATCATAAGGAGGAGATTGGGTTTAAGATCTGAATTTATTTTTAACATGGGACCGCGAACATTTCTTTGGAAGCCATCTTTATCACTATTGAGTCTCCAGTCTCTCCAAATAGATAAAAAACAAAACAATGAAAACAGTAAACTTGGATTTGTTAAAAATTCTAAATTAATTAAATCGGGGCAGTGCTGCCGATTTGTTGGTATTTACCTAATTTCCGGGTATTTTTCCCCTTAGCAGGTGCTATGTCGTGGCGATTCAAAGCGTTTCTATGGCTGAGGGGGGTTCCACGACTGCATTTTATTCGTATTATGTATCTCTAACGGTTCCTGGTACGACCCGACTTAAATTCTTAAAAGTGTAATGCTATATGTATTTAACCCTAGAGATACCATAAACCCCCTTGCTATGGTATAATGGATGTAATTATTAGATATATTTTCCAAAGGTATCATGTTTACCAATTTATTAGGCTATGATAATGAGGTGGCATGTAGGGATCCTTTACTATAAAGTGAAGTCTATATTAACAACTGTTTAAGATTGAGTTACAATGATAAAAGGGAGCACGGTAGACTTATTGACTTAAAGTTTATTTAATATGCAATTGAATTGAGAATCCAGTTGAGATCTTTTATAGTCATATTGAATCTAATTTCAATATATTTTGCCATTTAAAGTACAACCATAGGATTTTACTTAGCTTATGTGTCTGGTGGGCTCTTGTGGTATTCATTGCGGTCCTCTCTCCATTCATCCTCATCGGCCTGCCCTAGATGGAAATGTCTGTTTCTCTTCTTTAGCAGGTGCATGCCCGCCTGTTCTGTACTGTCCTCTTCAGAGTCCTTTCTTGACTGTGTTTGTGTCCTACCCCTGGGTCTTCCTCTGACTGTGTGTTCTTCCTTGCATCTTTCTAAAAACTGTCCTTCCTCTCCTCTATTTTCTTATTAGCAATCTCTACTGCCTAACATATGGTGTTAAAGGACTATTTCTTCCTTGACATGACCTTGTACCAATGAGCAACGACCTTCTACCTGTTGGCAACTATTATTATCAGCAAACGCAGACAATGAACCTCCTTAGTTTAATTCAAATGCAACATACTTCTTTTTCTCATGCTGGTATTTTCAATATATAGCACAGGTAATTGTCGGGTAAAATGGATTTACATTATATATAGGTGAGCTAGTGCAGTGTTGCACTAGTCCTTTGACTAGTTTTTTTAGTTAACCATTAGAGCCTTTTTCTAATACCAACAAGTTGTTATTTTTCCTTAGATATTGAATTTTAGGACATAGGCGTAACTAGACCATTTTAGGCCTATGACATGACATATTTCGTTTTGAGACTTGGGATTGATTTATTTTTGAGGCATGGGATGAATATAATTTTTGGGCCTTGGGTCTTAATTGTAATGTTTTAAAATGCAGTATATTTGGTCCTAGGATGGAATTAAGTTACGATAAATGGAGTAACTCTGACCTAGTCAATTACTAAAATACTGTGTCTTTATTTAGCACTACTAGTGAAAAGATTTGTCTTATATTTTTTTCATCAGTGTGGTGATTAAATTATTTAACTATATTTCATTTGAAATAACTGATAATGCTTATTAGCCTCCACTTAAGCCTGTACATTAATTTTACCTTTCATATATGCGTCCTCCTTTAGTATATAATGTTCCTATAACATTCCTTGAAAACTTCTGACAATTCACAACCTCAAGCCTTCTCCCACCAACTCAAATAGGAAGGGGAAAAAATGGAACGTGTGCACATGTCCGGTTTGCTAAAGCCAAAACAGACTCTGCTCTAAGGATCTGATCTTAGAATTTGGTCCCTTAGAACAGATGTCTAAACAGTCAGAGAAATGGTGCTGGCCTCCATGGAACGTCAAAACGGAATCACACATACTCCAGATAATTTGCTGACTCTTAAACCGGTCCTTGGAACAAACCTATTATTATAATGTAATAGAAATACAAAATAAATCTATACGCATGCTCACGATCGTGAAATTGGTTTTATTTTCAGCACATTTGCAAAGATTTTAAAGGACTTCACTATGTTAAAAACTTGAAATAAATAGAAACAACACTGTGCCATTTAAAAATTTATAACATTTTCACTTACTGCACATTTGAAAAACATAAGGATACTCGAATATATTTTGAATCTAATATGTTAAAATGAATTCCATACATGGACTTTTTCAAAATAAAAGTGTACTCTTATTTCTGAAATCTGCTCATAAAACATACATTCACATATGAGTTAAATTACATGTAATTTAATTGCAATTAGTAAGGGTTAATAAGTAATTGTAATAACCAATATTATATTTTATTAAATATAAAAAAAGAAGTTATAAGCATAAGAAACGTCAGTAAGTACTAACATTCCAAACAGAACATAAAGTCTTAACTATTTACTAGTGTTATGTTATCAAGGTATATAAAAATAACTTAATATGTAAAAACGATTTAATCCAACAATACATAATGAAAATAACATTAAAATAATTTCCCATCATCAAAGGAATATTTAAACTGTGTAACAATGTTAATGTTAAACAGAATATTTAAAACTAGATTATTAAATGAACAAGTATGCAATAACTTAAATTCATTTATTATAAGAATCAACTAAGCAAAAAAGAGGTTTAAGAATGATTAAAGATAAATTAATGTACTACAATGAAAATAAAATTAACAATTTATCAACAAATCAGTCTTTGATAATATACAAATTAAAGGTAAGACTATTAGCTACCAAAGGAATGGGCCTCTCTCTCGTATCAGTTTTATTCCAAACCTAACCCATTCATCTTTTGAAATCCATAGTTCGCCAGCAGATTCGAGACAGGCAAGAATGGCAGCCCCTTTCCAAACAGCCGCAGCATCCTTTCCCTCCATTACACTTCGCTCACCGTCATCTATAACAATTTATAACATATTTAACGAAACTAACTATACCCATATAAAATCATGTTATTCAAACGAACATAAGCAATTTAAGTTATGTCAGACAGGAGATAGTTCAGGGGAAGGTAAGTAATAAGATAATAATAGCGGTAATTATTTATTAAATACTGACATTTTCACTAACGTAATAGATCTTCATCAGAGTTCGAATGGTAGAATTAGTCTATACAGATGTTCACTTTAGCAACTCAAGACTATCTCCTTCCTGATACACAATTTATGTTGAAAATAAAAACAACTGAGACATTTAGAACTTCAAGTCAATCAAGAATATCCTTACACCAGTTAACTGCTATTCACAGGTTTACATCAGCCATTTAAATATACTGTATTTGGTTATTTTGTCAACTATGGTTAAGATAAAAGGAATATGGTCCGGGTGCGGTCAAAAAAACTCAAATAGTAGAAATATACTATTTTAATGAGCCAACGTTTCGCCCCACGTTGCAGGGCTTCTTCAGGGCTATTTTGACAGCAGTCAAAACAAAAATGATTTTTGTTTGATTTTGTTGATTGAAACAAAACATTTTTTTTTTTACTGCTGTCAAAATAGCCCTGAAGAAGCCCTGCAACGTGGGGTGAAACGTTGGCTCATTAAAATAGTATATTTTTACTATTTGAGTTTTTTTGACCGCACCCGGACCATATTCCTTTCATCTTTACACACGGTCAATCAATAATCTTCCAGTATGGTTAAGATAGTGTTAATCAATAATTATTTTATTCCAGTTAATAATGAAATTGTAACCTTATTGCAGTGCAGTTTCAGTATTGTTCTTAACTTTTCATTTCACAAATAAAAAATTATTTTTATTTTATTATTTCTTGGTTCAAGTATCATGCTATAGTATGAATCATATTGCTGCAATCTCAATCCAATTATTGTTGAAAATTTAATGATCTGCATTCATGATAACTGCATAATCATCTTTAATCTCAATAAAATATAAAATATTGATAAAAATAGATTAATGAATAATTTATAATAGATTTTTAATTGTGGTACATAGAAACTTTGATGAAAGTTGCATTAGGAATTCAACATAAGTATTAACTGACATGCCTTTAACATAGAGAAATACGCAGATACATTTTAAAATTATCATGATACTTCAATATACATGAAAAAAAAGTATCTAAATTTTAAGATTATTATTTCATAATGTTTACATAAGCAAAATATCACCTTTTGGAGGAATAGGAATTTGTTGAGAAAGCTTCTTCTCTAACCATGATATCATTCCTTTGAATTTCAAACCTCCTCCAATGAGAAGTATAGATGAATACATTTTTCTTTTTAGATCTTCAGAGCCTAGAAAATTGAAACAAAAACTGCAAATACATTTAATACATTAAATTTGGTCAAAAAACCAAAACAGTCCTAACCACATTTTTGTATGCTCTGTAAAATAGCTTGGTCAAGAGGGAGAAGGCCTCCTTCGTTGGTACAGAACTCTCCTGAGCCAGATGCCTCCACTTCAGCGAGCTCTTCGTCTGCTTCAACTTCACATTCCTTCTTCCTCTAATACAATAAAGTTATACAAATAACTAAAAAATAAATTCACAATAATTTGCAAAGCAAATTTAAAAGTTAAAGCACCCTGTTATTTAACAAAAATATAATAACTTCATTTAAAAGCCATATAAAGTTGTCATAGTATTAAAAGCAAATGAAGCTTCTACCTGTCTAACTTTCTATTGTCCAAGGAAGAAGGCTAACTTCCTTCTTTTTCCAAATTATTCAAAAAAATACTTCATCATCTCAATGCTCTCAAATTTATCAAAACTCTCAATCATCAATTCGATTTTACTAAACACCATTCTACTAATGTTGCAGGTTATTAGATTACATTTCTAATTCTTTAGAATCAACAAATTATTGTTAGTTTTTCCTAATATTAGTCAAGCTTTTGGTACCATCTGGCATGAAGGGATGTTTTCCAAACTTAAAATTTTACTTTCACCGAAACTATTATTTAATATTACTTTCAATCTAATGGACAGATATTTTGCAGGAGAAGTAGAGAATGAATTCACTGACATAAAAATAAACATTTATTGCACAGTTTATAGTCTGAAAAAATACTACCTCTATGATAGAAGAGAAAGGTGTTTTCAAGTGGTAAAAAAAGAAAAGGAAAAACCTAGGCTGTTGAACAACCACAAGCTGTAGGTAAAAAGATAGTGACAATTGGTTGAAGGTAGGAATGGATGAAAATTTGAAGAGATCAAGGTCATATAATTATAAGTATTAAATTATAATAAAATGGTGAAGTTAAAAATAACTAACCCCTGTTTCTCGTAAATAATCTGCATCATGTGGATCAGTAGAATCACCTGTATTAGCCCCTTGAGTTGATATCTGCTTAGGGCCAGTCAGCATCAACAATTCTGGATAAAATAAAGATAATGGAGCAATGATCGCTTCATCACCACTCTGAAAATCAATGATAATTAAATCAATAAGTTACCATTTCCCAAATAAACTAAAAACTTATATTCACCATAGTAAAATATGAACTTTTTTTTTGGAATTAAAGCTCTCATTGGAGCAGTTCGAAGGAAGTATGTAGACATTGATGTTTCAACATTGAATTTTTAGGTGTAGCAAGCCTTTCTAATATGAATATCATATAATATAAGAAATTTGTTCTATTAACTTATTCCACAATTGATATATAAAAAAAAAAATTCTAATTTTCCTCTATTCTTGATGAATTAGGCTGGGTGCAAATTGAGACCCAATGCAGAAAATCATAGAAGAAAAACTGGCCCTTAATATGTTTCCCTTCAACAATACATATCACAAAAGCTCATCTCATTACATCTTTAGTGACTTTTTCTATTTATAGATTGTAAATCAACATTTTTTTTTTTTTCTTCATACCCTCCTGTAATGATTTTAGAGGGTATTTGGTACGTACATATAGGAGGTATGCTATATGTATAGCTGGCTGTTAAGGATACCTAGCTATACATATAGCATACCTCCTATATGTACGTACTAAATACCAAATCAACAATGATTTATACAAGGTTTATACAACATATATACAAATTCTTTATTCTGGGTAGGAATCTCAGTTTATTTTTAGTAGTAACACTCTTTATTTATAATAGTAATAATTATGACTATTTTCAAAACTATAACTAATTTTTCAACTGCCCAAATTTCATTAGAGAATATCTTTTCATTTTATTTTCTAAAACATATAAACTATCCTTACCTGAATAGTATATTTATAAACAGGTGATTCCGGTTTATTAACCGTAAATGTAAACTCCTTGCAACCACAAATATCTAAGTCAATATGGCAAGCATCTTGTTTCAGTTTATCAAGCAACATATTATCATGAAATGAATCAGGATCTGCCTGATAAGGGAATCCACATTTTTTAAGCAGCCAGTGAAAGCACTGTGTTATGTCACCTCCTAAAAATAAAAATAAGAAGGATTTAAAAGCAATCTACTCTGTAAGAATTCTTGTACTATGAGATGTTTAGCAGAGAAATTATATGATAAATCATCAGGAAATGAAAGAAAAAGTTACTGATAGTTTACATTAACCTTTTGAGCTAAAAAACTTAATTTAAATAAAAATGTATGAGCTAATTGAAACTGTTCCTAGCTTTAAAGATACATACCACCATATGGTAAGCGCACTCTAGTTGCAGGATGAGATATACCATCTTCAACACAAGACACTGATGTCTTAGAATGTCCACAGTCAACAACACAAGCCGTCCCAACCCCACAACCAAATGTGGCTGCTACATGATCCTTTGAAAATACCATTCATTGGTCATTTGAGGTCCATTGCATGTTAACATTATTAAGAAAACAACTAATAAAATACCTGTAGCATGAAACATGAGGAAAATCCCATATCCAGTAAAAGTGTCACGTATTCTTTTAAATATTGTCGATTATAAATGTCAGGTATAACAAGAACAGCTCTATAATTCTAAAAATATACAAGATGATTATTAGCCAATACAAGGTGTTGCATTCAAGAAAGGTAAATTTGCTAAGAAAAAATCGTTAACACTAACACATTAATAATTGCAATAATTAATTAGTAGAAAATTTTCAATTTAATGTTATTCAAAAGTATATATAAATTATTTTAATTAATTTATATAAATATGTGATCTAATCTAAGTAATATTTTATGGAAAGATATGTGTGGTATAATAATTATTGTGGTCAGAGCATTGTTTTCAAGAATGATAAAGATTATAACTGATAATAATTTTTTTAACTGTTTTAATGTTTTGCTACTGTGGATTATTTTTACTTTCACTTAACTATAAATGGAATATATAGTAAGGGAAAGTATTACAATTGTGTAGAATTGGAATTCGAGTTTTCAAGGGGAATCATGTTTTGTGGGCCCTTGAGTCCAAATAACCAAGTCTCGCAAAATGGTCTTTGTCTGTGAAGAGCCTACCTCCAAAACGAAAAGTTGTATAAAACTTAAAATACATATTAAAGGCAGGTATATGCCTGTGATGAGACAGCAACTTTTTGGATAAAATCAACTGCCCGGAAGAGCCACAATATGCATAGATTTTTAAAAGTTTTATATTTTCTCAAAAACAGCTCTAAACTCGGCATGTTAATGTACAATTAAATGGTCTTTTTATAAGTTAGATCTCATCCTCATGAAACAAATTTTTTTTTCATAATATTCACCTTCCCTGGTCTTCGGGATTTTTATTTTTGGAAAATGTAATGATAACTACAACATGAGCCCACCAATCTACACAAAACTCAGAGATGCATGTAGGGTGGTAAGTGAAAGTTATGTAAAGCACTGCACCAGATTTTTTTTAAAGGATTAACTATCTTCTTTCAGAAAATATATTAACTTGAATCAATATATTAAATTCTAAAAAATAAATGCATAAAATGAATTGTGAAAGAAATAACATTAAGTTTATATTCATCATAAAAAAATTCATATATTTTGTTAATTTTAAAAAATCATTCTTCTGTTACCTTTAAATCTTGAAGAGGTATACCCAATCGAACACTAATGACCCATGACCATATAGCTTGCAAATCTGCAAGAACACCAGTCAGAGATCCTCCTACACCTGAATGTCTATTAAGATCACCTCGTTTCATAGGGAAGTGAACATTAAAACCCAAAGCAGGATTAAGATGCAAAACCTTGAAAAAAAAAGAGAAATATTCATACACAGAATAGGGAATAATTTGTAATTTCAAAAGGAATTTTAAAAGAGAACCTTAGGAATGTTATAAGATTTTTTTTTTAACTTTGCAAATACAAATAAAATAGAATGAACATATACACAGGTAAGGTGTAATTAATTTCATACTCTTAATAAATATAAAGAACAAGAAAAAGTATTTTAATAAAAACTGAAGTAAACAATGTATAAAATACTTAAAACATAGCATGGAACACCCATAGTTTTTGTGAACATGTTTGGCAACACCAACATGACAGAGATGGGTTAACAACTATTTACTGATTATTGTGTAAAATAAGCATTGAAAAATAGATACATAAAATACAAAACTTCAATATGGAATGGATACTTTTTGCTTATGGTTCAAGAGAAAAAAAGGATATAAATATATTAGAATATTTGAATGTTCGTATAATCCTATACATATCAATTTAAATATTCCAGATGGTTTTGAATCAGAATACAGATTTGACTTCAAACCTCAACATAATACTGATTTTTTTCTGCATAATACGCCTACTATGTTATAAAAAATCTCAGAATATTATAACATTACAATAAATAATTAATGAAACTAATAATTAAATATAACAAGTATCATACACCATCACCAAACACAACGTTTTCCTCTGATTTAACCCAGCTAGGACCAATTTCAGCAACTACTTCAGGAATAACTCTTTTATTAAAGGCTGATATTTGCTGAGGTGGGGTAACATACCTGTGCTGAAACAAAAGTTCATTTATATCATAAAGAAGACAAAGTAATAAAAGAAGATTTAATAATATTAATACATAGAAGTTAACAATACATATATAATGAGTGAAGGGTTATGCATGCCCATACACTCACTATAACCAAAATAGAAGACTTTGATTTTAATATGAGTAATTATCCTAATACAATTCCTAACAGTAGTGCCTTTGTGTTGAAAATAATGTTTGGACTTAATTATAACAAGTAAAATAATAAAATAATGTGTGTTCATGTCCCATAGGAAACAGGTAGCTCAGAGAAAAATGCATAAGACTCTTAACTCCTGCGCCTAGGGGGTTTAAGTCCAGTTGGAGGCAAACAATTTTTTACTGTAGCCATGGATTAGTTCCCTTGGTTTGGGTGACTAAATGAGCACCTATAGCTTTTATTAAGTTGATATAGCTTTCATAAAGTGGTTACGTGACCAATCATTGAGTTGGGGGTAAACCTGACAGTTAGGTATAAATACTAACCAAATTACTTCCTGAAGAACTGTAAAAACGAGGATATTTCATAGATTATCGTGGTACACGTTTATTCATTTTTTAAATAATTGTATCCACCAAGATAATATTAAAGGTATTTTAAGTTACATATAAAAAGAGGTACTCCTAAATTACTTCCTGAAGAACTGTAAAAGCGAGGATATTTCATAGATTATCGTGGTACATGTTTATTCATTTTTTAAATAATTGTATCCACCAAGATAATATTAAAGGTATTTTAAGTTACATATAAAAAGATGTACTCCTAAATTTGATTACTCTGGATCATTATATTCACTAGCCAGAAAGTTTCAAAATATCAAGTACCTTCGCTGATTGTTGGACATTGTACAAGAACCAAGGGTATGAGACACCTGAAGCCGACAAGCATCCATCTCAGCTTCAAGATCCTTCACCTATAACAAAAGTAATAAATAAATATGTCTTAACTACAATTTCATAGAGGTATCAGAGAAATGCAGTACTTTGGGAACCAGAGGAGGCAATATTGGATCTTGGTGAGCAAGACCTCCAGGAAGCCTTTTTCTTGCAACTGCATGGAGTTCTGTGCAAGGATTCAAGTCAGATGCACGACCGATTTTGACATAAAGGGATCCTGGATGAATGATGATTATATTTTGCGTCTGCATTTGCACTGGCTAGAGAAAACAAATTATTTTAGTTTCAATAATTTATATAGTTTTTAGTTTTATGTTAATAGATTCAGTTTCTGATATTTCACGCCAAACCGAGGCTAATAACAGCAGAACTTACTTCTTCAATGTGTTCTATAATCGTAGTCATTTTAAACAAAAAATTAACAATTAAAGACCTAAAATTTGTAAACTAAACCTTCTCGGTTTATAACCAATAGAGGGGCGAAATGGTTATCCCGAAACGACTTCACAAGTGGGCACGTTGAAGTACCACCGTGGTGGGGAGAGGCGGGATTTTCAAAGGACTAATGAGGGTTGGCAATTTCAGAGTCTGCTATTTTCGGGTCTGTGGTGGGAAAATATAAGCTATGACGGTTGGTAAGAGTATAGATCATCTAATATATTCGCGAAGCTCTTGTGAAACTATACCTCCATTAATATTCATTATAACATCGTGTCGGGAGCGGTTGGCTCAGTGGTAAGGCGCTATTAACTCCAAGGACCCGGCTTCTTAATTATTTTCTGTTTCACTAGGGGTATTCATGATATGTTAAATGTAAAATTATTTACTATGTTAAATGTTATAGAATTGTGAGCAGCCCTATTTAAAGTCAAGTTAAGTGCGTGAGAGCTCCTAGTGGATTTTCTGAACAACTTGTTTAGTAACCTTACCCTGCAAAACTTCTTGTTATTGTTTACTAAGTAATTGTTTATTAGGATTTAAGGTTGTAAAACGTAACAGTTATCAATGCCCACAAAAACCTCTTAATTTTGCCGTTTGAAAGCGTCCATAACTATACTAACACAACCAAAACACAAACTACGAGCAAGTAACCCAACACGACAACCAACAAAATGGTGACGAGCACAGCAGGTTTGTTGCGTGACGTCATTCTCCATTTTAACAGACCATTTCCATTTAACTGACTCCGAATCACATTACATCGTTTAACGTAAATATGGTAAAAGAAGGAAATATTTCTTCATTAAACATGAGTTTTTTCGTTTAACGCGCTTTAACATGTTAAATTAAAGATCATGAATACCCGTACTGTAGCCGTGAGTCAGCACTGTGGGTTAAGGATCCATGCCTTGTCCACCCAGCCTCATCAGTGGGTACCCTTAAAATTGTAAAATTCTGGCGGTCGAGCTTGATTCTGACCAAATAACCTCCTTGCACAACCCTTGGTCTAGTAACAGTACTTACTAAGTACTGCTCCCCTGACCCTTCATTGCAGATTTATTTAATTACTTCATGCTAACGAAGAAGCTAATGTGTTCCCCTGTAAAATTAGGGATTGTAAAATTAAAAAAGAAAAGATAAAGATACAATAGTATTAAGTGCAATATTATCTTATAAATTCTAAAATAATAACCTCTACAGATTATTAGAATTTAAGATAAGCTTAGTAATCATACAAAAAGTCATGATTGTTCCTGTTATCTCTTTTTATTGTGAGATTATGTACCTATTTTTTATATATATTACAAAATTTATATTCACTATTCATGAGCACTAATTGTGCAATTCTGGGAAGGGAGGGTGCTCATTATGGTTTTCAGAAAGGGTATGATTTATTTCATTTATTATCAAAATCCACCCCGGGTCTCAAAAGGTAATTCGCCCAAGGCCCCAAAATTATATTCACCTCAGGTCCCAAAAACAAATCCACTAAATGTCACAAAATTATACCTACCACGGGCCTCAAAAATAAATCCACCAAGTGCCACAAAATTATATCAATCCTGGGCCCAAAAATGAGTTTACACTGCGCCACCAAAACAAATTTACCTGAAGGCACCAAAATGAATCGATCCTGGGCCCCAAAAACAAATTTTCTCGGAGTCATTAAAATTATATACTTACCGGGGTCCAAAACAAATCTATTCCGGACGTCAAAAGCAAAACGGCCCAAGACCCCAACTATTAAGGGTCTAGTTCAACCTCTAAATAACATAAAATTATCGTTCTTTAGCGTAAGTATAGACTACGTTATTAGCGTACATCGTCCAAAACTTGAAAATCTTATAAGAATAATAGAGTAAAGCCAAATATGAAGTCATTTTACCCTAAATTGCCCGGAAAAGCAAAAAATACCCGAAACACGAAAATATTAGCAGCACTGCAAGTAGCATTATGTATAAGTTAGGTTGAAGTTCCCGCCACCGAATATTGTTCAGAATTCCCAACAATTTCCCGCCAAAACATAAGCATGCGATATCTGTAGTCTAGAAGCACTGAAAATGCTGGTTGTCCCTATTTTAAATTACATTGTTGAAGATCCATTGGTAAAATCATTTTCAAAGTCTTATTTTTACTTAAGAATAAGCATTCTTACATTTTTTTTGTTTTAGAATATAAAAAATCCTGGTGAACGGGACCTGATACTAATCTTTTACTTTTTTTTCCTTTATAAACCTAAAGCTTCGCTTCTTATCTGAATTATTGCAGAACAGAGTTATGTAACTACTGATAATAAATCATCTACCCCATATATATATATTAGCAAACGTAATACCCAATACAAATGCTGGTCGTTGTTTAAATATAATATAAAAGCTAGTGGTGGTAACTGCCAACACATTTGTTCTAGGGAGTGGTATGATACAGTTCAAAACATACCTTTCGTTAGCCGAATAATTTTCCTATACAGTTAAGTGTTTCGTTTAATTATGGAAGTTTGTATTGACAATTTGGAATCTGCTATTAATGCAGAAAAGGGGGGAGCAATGAAATTAGAATTATGTTCTACTAATAACGATGGTGGTTTAACACCATCTCTAGGACTTCTGAGGGTAGTTAAAAAAAATGTTAAAATTCCTGTAATAGTCATGATTCGCCCAAGAACTGGTGATTATATTTATTCTGATGAGGAGATAGAAATAATGTCTGAAGATGTGAAAATTTATGGAGAAAATGGCGCTGATGGTTTTGTTTTTGGTATCATTACTCCTGAGGGAAAAGTAGATGTCAAAAACTGTTCAAAATTAATAAAATTGGCAGGGAATCTACCAGTTACCTTTAGCCGTGCGTTTGATGTCATTAAAGATCCATTAGAAAGAATGGAAGAAATCATTTCTCTTGGATTTGAGAGAATATTAACAAGTGGTCTTCAAGAATCTGCTTGTGAAGGAATTCCGCTGTTGAAACAGCTAATGGAAGCAGCAAGGGGTAGAATTGTTATAATGCCTGGAGCTGGTATCAAACCAAACAATCTTCAGTTTCTACTAAAGGTAGATTGGATCGTAGAATTAGTTATTAAATATTATTTTTACTTTGAAATTATCAAGTTAAAGCAACTTCTATTGTTATTTCAATGGGGTTTGGTCACTGTTTATTGCTATTTATCTTTAGTGTTGAAGATTAAACCTATCTCCTACATGCCAGGAACTCCTATATCCTAAATGTTTGAGAAATAAAGTGGCAACTATTTTTTTTTTTCTGTTTGATATGACAATAATTTTTTAAAATTTGTATTGCTCTATGAAGCATTTCATTGGTATATTTATTACTACCTTTAGGTCCTTTCAAGAGATGGAATGTAATTTCTACTAGTTATATATTATTGATGGTTTACTTTTTAGTACCTTATGGAGTAAATAGTCAGAATTCCGTCATATTTGATTTTTTTATTGCCTGCCAACTTTTTAACCTAAGCATGTAGACCACCATCTGGCCTAAAATTAAACAGACAAAAGAAATGATTGCACAATTCTTTCAAATGTAATGAATGGGAAAAAAACAAAACAGAAATGTGAAGAACAATTAAAGAAAAATTGCATTTAATCTTTAATTGTATTCCTCTAATTTATTCAATATTCTCTAATTGACTATCAAAACAATTTTTGCACTTATCTCTTGTTTCATTTTAGCACTGACTATGACCTACATACATATGTTTAAACATTGAGATTAAAAGAAAAATCAAATCTCAAAGTAATTGAGATTCAAACAAAAATAAAATAATAAGTACTGATTATTAACTCCTTGATCTGCTATTTATTACAATTTTATAATGTCATCATGATTTTATGTTTCTTGGTACAATATTAATTGTTAATTATTATGATTAGCAAGGACTATTTCTCAAGAAGTTTAAATTTTTCTATTTTTATACCTCCTACCATTTCTGACATATGGGCTTATCCTAGAATAGAATATTCTTTAGGCAACCTATACTGCTATAGGAGCTACCGAGCCCGGTTTCGAGTCCGTTTGTGGCAGATTATTTAGTCTATTATGTCAGCTGTACCCAGTTTTGGTAGACCCTCCTGGAGCATAACCAATCACTATATATTGAGTAGCTTTCATTGTGGGAGAAAACTGATGATTAGTACAAACTGAAACGAATCACTTCCTTGCACAACCATTGGTATAGATGAAGTTCTTTACCCAGTTTTGAACCAGACACCCTTCTCAGGTTTATTCTTTCTTGTTTTAGAAAAAATCTATTTTTACCAGTATACAGCATTGTATTTAAATTTTCCTTCGGGTTCTTGAATATCTACTGTTTATATGCTATTGATATAAAAACATATTTATTTGATGAACAATGGATTGAATATGGTATATGCCAATGTTTTAGTTATTAAATAGCTTTAACTTAATCTTAATATATCATTACAACTATTCTTGTCAACTACAACTTTTTTTTTTTCAAGGAAACTAATGCTGTACAATTCCATGCATCTGCTGGAAAGGTTCTCAAAAAGGAGCATATGGTTACTGATCAGAGTATAGTTAAGGAGATGGTTACAATATTCAATTCCATGTCTAAATGTAAAAAATAAAACGGCTTAGCAATAATTTGAGGTACTAAACTTGATGAGTCATGTACTTAAAAGTAATGCATTATTTATCTCAATATTTTGTTCTGTGAGTGAAGTACTAAATTTATATCTACATAGTACTCAGTTTTGTTTTTATTCTAATATAAGAAATATCTGTAGTAATAATTTTATCCCAGTACAACTTTTTTATTTTATTGATATTTTATTTGAATTGTTTGAATGAATTAAATAGAACTTATTTTCATTATCATGCAATTTTCTCTCTTTGTTGGCACCGAAGACCACCTTCAGAGAAGGCCAAATAAGGGAGAGGTGAATGTACTTACTGAATTTCCTGTTTGCTAAAAAGTGATTAGTTGAAATAAATTCATGAAAAGAAGTAACCAATAAATAATAAACAATATTCTTCTTTTTCTAGATATTTTAGTTCCCATCCACACACTTTTAACTGTTTCCTTTTGTTGCATTAGAAATTAAAAGTTTCATTGATCTAATTGAAATCTGTGGTTTAGAGTTACAAGAAACAATCTCCATTTTAGGGGTTTTATGACCTTAGTGGCAAAGTTTTGTACAAACTGTTGTAACTATAATATTTTTTTTGTACCTCAACAAGGTATATTCATTATCAATTCCTAAAACCTTCAGTTTAATTTATTATTCTGAATTTGGATTTTTGTTCATTGGTTACTGTTAATCCATATCTCAGAAAAATAGTTCAAAATTTAATATACAATTTTCAATTATAGTTAAGTAGATTTATTTTTTATTCATTAATTATGGTAATATATTATTTAAAAACATATTTACTGACAAACAATGATCTTCACTGCTTGTTTGCTTTTAAAATACAATTTTTCTATAATAATGACTGATATAATTGATAATTGGAAATTTAGAATGAGACAAAGTATCTTCAGATATATGTTCAATTTTTTTAAAACATTTTAAGGCAAAGGCTGTAATTTTCTCAAACATTACTTATTTCAATAATACTATGAAGTTTGAAAGTTAGATATATTTTGATTTTGAAATACCAGATTAATGTCTTTAGATAACTTTGAAGGAGATTTAAAGAATTTTGTAAAACAACTTGTTATCTAAAATATGTATTTAGTGACCAAAATTAGAAATGAATATAAAAAAATAATATTACAATGTCCGTTATTCAGTGCTAAATAATTTTTTTTTTCCTATTACCAAACAACAAAGATTTTGCAGAGCAGGGTTTCAGAGTTAATTCAGAATAATTTAATTCCACTAAATGCAAGAAAAATATCAGATTTGCTGGATTGGCGATTTCCTGTTTTTCTAATGAAAGTTATTTATAGTCTTTATTTATCTATATTTATGAATGCTTTAATATATTGTTTTAGGGTGTAGGAACATTTTTTAAACTAAAAGACTGTTATTAGGGGTACATGCTTCAAAACACTTTACAAGTTTTAATTAAAACAATATAGATTAAAAAGCTCAAAATTTTTGGTAATATTTTACCTCAGCTCCCCCAAAATATAACCAAAAGGTTAATTAAGATGGGAAACTTCCTGTTTTACGTTATGCGAGACCACGTTCAACGATATCTTTAGAAAAAATTGCGGAGAAAATGTTTCTGCGGTTTTAGGTTTTAATTTTGGGAAAAAAATTTGTTGTTGAAAAAATCACTATATACAAAGCTGGGATATATTAATGGAAAAAATCACATAAGTTTATTTAGAATATACCAAAATCAAAAGACGAAAAATGGTATTAAACATTGAGAAAACGCCCATTCGACTTTCATTTCATTTAATTTAGAAAATTTGATTTATTTCATAATGAAACAAACCGTGTTTTGTATATGATGAATGAAAATACGAATGTATAAATTTATCCCGAAAATTAAAATTTCCTTTTTCCTTAGGAGGGTAGAGCGCTCCTTTCTTCCATGTACAACATAATGATCCAAATATTTATTTACTATTAAAAAAGATTAAATCTGATTATTATTCTTGAGAAAAGTAACAGAAATTTGTTGAGTTGATCAGGCAAGGAGGCCTCAATGTTTTAGATTTAGGAAAACTAAGTTCCAGCAAGGCGGAGGTTATGTTTGAGGTTGTGACTTGTAGAATGGAAATTTTGGTTATTTCTATGCTGTTCATTCTTTCACCGAAAAATACTCCAAGATTTAGCTGTGAAACAGAATTGCCACCGTTGGAAGCAATGGACATCTCGGGGGCAGCTGATAAACAAGTTTTCACCCAGAAAGTGGGGTTCTTGACCCACTATCGTTGGGTTAACAGTGCTTCCCTTGTCTGGATATTGAGATCTTTTTTACATGTTATACATAAAAAACATTTATTTTGTATATATTCATATATCCCAGCGCGAGATGGTGTTATCTAATAACCTTCTATTATCAAATGTCCGGTGCAAGACCTGGTTTCTTAAGAACTGAAAAAAATCCTATTACAGGGTTAATGCAAGAGTTCCGCTTTCTAATGTCATATGTTGGAGTTTAAACCAAGAAAACCACTACCTGAGCCTGATTCAGTCCTAACTTATTGTTTAGAATAATATACTAACAATGGAAGTTTGCATTGACAATTTGGAATCTGCTATAAATGCTGAACGAGGAGGTGCAATTAGATTAGAATTGTGTTCAGCCTTAAGTGATGGTGGTTTAACACCTTCAGTAGGATTTTTGAGAATAGTCAAGCAAAAAGTTAAAATACCTGTTTTTGTTATGATTCGGCCAAGGTCTGGTGATTTTATTTACTCCGAAGATGAGATAGAAATTATGTCAGAAGATATGAAAATTTTGCAAGAGAATGGTGCTGATGGTTTTGTTTTTGGTATTACTACGTCTACAGGAAAAATTGACATAGAAAGATGTTCAAAACTTATGAAGTTAGCAGGAAATCATCCAGTTACTTTTCACAGAGCCTTTGATACAGTTAAAGATCCATTGGAAAGCCTGGAAGAAATCATTTCACTAGGATTTCAGAGAATCTTAACCAGTGGGCTTCAAGCGAGTGCGAGTTTAGGAACTTCTCTTCTTAGGCAGTTAATTGATGTATCAAAAGGCAGAATTATTATAATGCCTGGAGCTGGTATTAAGCCTGACAATCTTCATTTTATATTAAAGGTAAATTAAACTAAGTAAATTGATTTCTGTAATCAGCAAGATGTATACAGTACATTGATTTTAATTATTAATTTGAGTATATATTTTTTTAAATTAAGTATATTAGTGTTACAAGATTATAAAAAAAGTTAAATAAATGGAGAGTGATTTTGGCTACAATAAAAAAAATAAAAAGAATTGGTTATTTCCTAATAGTTGTTTTGGTTAATATTATGCCTCAATTATTCAATTTTTTTATTATTTCTAATATTGCTATTACCTTGTAATCCCTAGGTTTTAGTGTGGGACCTTTCATCCTAGATTTAATATCCTTTAAATATTAGTCTACGAGCTTAATTTCAAAAGGGTACACATTCTTAAAATAAAAGGAATATTTTTTTAACATTTCTAAATCATTTTTTAACATTAACATAGAAGGATTTAATCAAATCCTTTAATTATTTCCTATCAAAACTAATAAATCCCTTTCCCATATAAGGCTTAAGTTAAGATAATTATCTGACCATTACTCTCATTCCTTTTCTCATATTACTAAACAAAGTCCCAAATTGATATGTGCCATAAGTAAGTTCCTAAATTATTTTAGATTGTTATGGGATCTCTGTGGTTATCAGATGATTAATTTCAATTTAATTTTTAAGGAAACTAATCCTGTGGAATTTCATGGATCTGCAAAGGCTCCTAAAAAGGATTATTTCATCAGTGATGAGAATGCAGTCAGAGAAATGGTTACATTATTCAAATCGATGTATGGAAGTGAAAAATGAAACACTTCTAGAAATAATTTCATGTAACCTCATATTTGCACTATTATTTTTCATTATATATATTTTCATTGTGCAACTATATTGAATAAGATATTGTTTTCAAGTATAATTTCTATTATTTTGTTATTCTTTGATATTAATAGTACTATAATACTACATTGTTATGTAGAAAATGAAGATTAGAAATAGTAAGTGATAAAAGTGCCCAAAATTGAAAACATTATTCAGAGTTATGTTTCAACTACTGTTAAGATTTTTTATTAGATTTATCAAATTAATTACTATCACTGGATTCCATTTGAAATTTCATACTTGTATCAAATAAAAATTTATATTTATTTAATTCTTCTTCCTTTTTTTTTTTTCTTAACTTTTCCACTAATGTAGTCTAGCTCAAAAAAGAACTAAATTGTAAGGATAAATAATTTAATTGGTTTTTGAGCAAAGTGCTCATATTTGTGTGAAAATAATAGTTTGATTATACATGTATAACTTCTTTTCTTGGATAGTGACTCATCTACCACAATTTTTTTTTGTTTTTATTTAGAATTGGACATATTCCGAATATGGTACCATATACTGCAGTTATTTTTGTTAAATAGTTGTTTTGTTAAAGAGTTACATATTAACTCCAGTCTATGGTACAATTTATGGAATACCTCGAACACAAAATAATTTTTTTTTTGCCAGATATGCCACTATTCTAGAGCAGCAGCGATAAATCCTATTCCTGTTATGTGTGGCCCATTCAGTGGGCTGAATGACCAACTCCTTAAATTCAATCTTTCATTTTAAATATTTTTTATCTAATAATTAAGCATCAAATTAAATTTTTTTAAGAATGGAATGTAAATTTTAGTGAACTATATTTTTGCCATACTATTGCAAAAGAAAAAAAAGATAAACAATTTTTAAAATAAGTTACCAACAAATTAACTCGTCTTGATTAGCACAATCATGGAAATTAACTTTAACACACTGTAGCTCAACACCATAGGGAACCAAACACAGAATAATGAAGATGAGACTAATCAAGATCACCATAAACAGCAACGAAGGAGCTTCTAAGCACAATGTGTTACAGGAATATCAAGAAGCTAGGCTGAACAACAATGCCTCATAGCTTTCAACAAACGCTTTCCTTTGATGAAAACAGTAGAAGCAATCACCACAACCGGATATGGATCATTGTCACAGACTTAGAGTTGCAATAGCTGCAGTATTTCTGTGAAACAAGAGATCGCTCAGTAAGGCATTGTGTTCTTATCTCCTGGGTCTGAGTTAGAGACCAGCTTTAGCAGGTAATTATTTATTCCGTTATATTAGTCATGGATTGATCTTAGGGACGGAAGACCCATCTGGGGTGTACCCAGCCTCTAAAAGTGGGTAGGTTAATTGCTCCAGTAAATAACATTTTAAAGAAGATTTTCTGAAGTTTAATCAATTTTCCCTTATTTATTGACCGATTCTTGCAATTCAAAGTTCTTCTGTTAGAGGAAGATCTGTTTTTTTTTCATTCTTTTTATTAAATATATCAAAATGATGAATTAATTAATTTTTCTACTTAAAATTTGGATGCAAGTTTTTTCTCCTATTACTAACATAGATGCACCAATTACTTACACAATGTTCCAACTTCAGAATGATTTTATTTCCAACTTTAAAATAGGTTTATTTCAAAATTACAAAATAGTTGGTACTTAAGGAAGGAAGTAGGAACCCATCAGCCTTATTATCACTATCCATCGAAGTGAAAGGGGTTTTAATTCGTAAATATGTATTAGGTAAATAAATTTTAAATGATTAAATTTAAAATCACTTTGATTCTAAAACGTAACAGGAAAATCATCACCACAACTTATTTATTGCCTTCATAACAACATTGAAGCTCAGAATTATCTATTTCTAATGGGAGTAAGAATCAATGGATTTGGTAACTGTCTCATTATATTATTCTGTTTCATTGTAATCAACTCTTTGAAAGTAAAAACATTTTTCATATGATTAGAGGCTGTCATTAGCTTCTGTATTTCCATCTCCAATCTTCCATACACAGCATGACACATGGGTCTTCTTTTTAGTGGACATAAATGCGGTGATGTAGTTGTCCTCTCCTATTACTGGGTTTTCAACGTGATTTTGTTTTTCTTCATCTCTTATCGATTCTTCTCTGTCTCCAACTGATAAGTCTTTAACAAGTTTTCTTCCTTTCTTCGATAAAAAAAGGAGTTAACTGTGGCAACTGTAGCTCAGAATCACGGGGCACCTTGTATCACACTTCATTAAAGGTAACTGACAAATATTTTTTTTCTGTAAGCCTGGTTCTGCAAGTATTTTGAATAGTAAATAAAGAAGTTTTTGTTTAATGGGCCTATGAAACATACAGAGCAATTCCTGTAATAGCGACCATGTAAAAAAACTGTCCAGTGTGTGCTCAATTTTCAATGTTTCTTGAACCAGATAGTTGAGAATTCAACATACTACCGTTCCTCAGTGACAAAAGAAGAAATAGTCGGTTTGTTCTAGCGGCCCAAAAACTGGAGAACTACTTCCATTACATCCATTAATTTTTTTGTGGGTGGTCACACCTTACATATAATTTTAATGATTTTTGTATAAAGAACAGCATTATCATAATTGCTTTGGCCTTAAAAACTACACACTTTAGAAGAAAAAGGACCTTAGACCCTTATTAGAACCTCTTCAGCTATAGTAAAGAATGGCTTCTGAAAATACAGACTTGTGTCCTGGGGCATGAGAACCACAATGATGTTCTCTGATGATTTTGAAGATTCATCTTTTTTCATGGTTTGGAAAAGGTGTTGCTGCATGGGAGCTTGCCAGAGAAGAGAACAAATCTCAATAATGGGAGAGGGGTGTTGGTAACTGGCTATGCTCACTGTCAGTATGTTGTTTTTAACCCAATTACTGACACCCTCACAACCAATTACTAATACTTGCTGTAAGGAATTGAATCCCTTTCTCTTTTCTTTTTTTTGATTCCATTGTATTCTACCTTAAAAAAATACCTGATTAGGTATTGGAACTAAAGTTCTACAAAGTGCCCAGTTATTAACACGGGTGTTAGTGATTGAGTAAGGCATATTTTTGCATACCCAAATGGTGTAGTTTTATTGGGAATTAGCGTTGGAGTAGTGTATTCTTATTAACTAACATGAGTATTGGAGTGGTAAAAACAGACTTAAAGTGAAGGAACAAAGAAGAAATGGTTATAACTGGGAAAATCGTGGTTCACCTCCTTAGAAAAAACTTAATGATCCAGGATTGAAGGTAGACTGATGATCAAGTTTCATTTCTGCACTCCTTATCATCAATCAATGGTGACTTAATCTTGGGGGGAATCTGTGGCTTCTACTTGATACCGATTTCCAATTCCTAGATGGCCTGAAATACTATTTTTCAATAATTGGGGCTAATGTCAGGCTATTGGTGCCTTGAACCCACCCTTTAATTGGGGGGAAGAACCTGGTGGTTGAGTGTGATTCTGACCAAATCACTTCCCTGCACAACCTTTGGTCTAGAAAAAATAATTCCTTATAAATTACTAAAACCCTGACCCTTCATGAGTTGTAACGATGCTGTAAATGCCAAAATACTTTGTGCAGCAACAATAGCCACAACATTTCTTGAACTAATGACCGAAGTATATTGGGCCTTTTCGTTACCCTTCCCCTATATCTATTCCTAACTTCTCTTTCCTGGCATATATTTCATTCATACCTACCTTCTAACTTTGATAAGACAGAATGTGGATGAACGCACAGTTTCGAGGCCTTCTAAGAGTTCAAACTAACCTACCTTATTACAGAGGATTAAAGAAGTGAGTAATTATATTTGTGACTTTTATTAGTACAAATCATAGGTTAAACAAAATAATAAATTAAGAATAAATAATATAGAATATCCTCTAATAAAAAGAACAAATATATAGAACTATGGATGTTTATGGTTCCAAAATACATACATAAATTATTTCATTTATTATTAGACTTTAATAAAAATTTAATAATAATAAATTTGCTATCACAGTTCATCTAACTTAACATATTTAACAAATGAATTTGTATTACAGGAATAATTGGCAATCTATTTTAAGTTAATAGAGCCTAATTACTTACATCATAATAAATTACACCATACAATTTAGAAGCCTTTCTTTATAAACATTACCTATGTATATAAAAATATTAACTTTACAGAAAGTATAAATATTTGTAACCATATATTCCTTAGGTGTCTATTGACAGATATAACTTGTAGGAGTACAGGGGATATGAAGGGTCACCCAACTTGACAAATTGATGCAGGTAAAATTTTGACTTGATAATCAGTCCTTTGGGAGTTAGATCAGGAGTACCACACATCCTGGCTTCAATGGGCAGCATCAAAATGATTGAGGTCCAATTCTCATTGAATTGATAAAAATCTTAATTCAGTGTCTCCAAATGCAATAGAATTATTTATTATAGGCCGCTGAACAGCTTTATCTCATAGGTCTCAATATGTAACCCTCTCTATATGGAGTGACACTTGTGTACTGTGACCTAAAATTGTTTTTGAATACAGCATGATTAAAAGTTTTTCAATAAAAACCAACCTGAAAATTACAAAACAATATTTGCAAATATACTCCTAGATAGAGAAGTTTTTTGGTCTTTTCTATCAAGATAAAATGTTACAAGATTTTTTATTTCAGACCTGCTTAAATCACCCATCAAACACAGAAATCTAAAAAGATGATCCTCTTTGATGTCAGGATATTTGTCACGAAGTGTATGTATGTCCAGAGTAATAATTTCAGAGTCTTCACTTTTTAATATTTCAGCTAGTGAGCGAATGGCCTCAAAAGGAGTGTCTACTCTTTCTGCCACCTTCGGTGCTATCCTGCGGAAAAAACCCTTTAATTGTTCAACTTCTTTAATTATTTTTGTAGCCGCTGCTTTACGATCATCATGAGTTCGAAAAGAAATTTTTCTTTGAAATAATGCTGAAATATATCTTCTAGCTACAAGATTTTCTGCCTCAGTTATGACATATTCAAAGTTTTTGGCACGCAAATGAACATAGTCTTGGAAATAATCTTCCAAAGTGACACATACTGTATCAATTGGAATTGAACTGCTGACCCATTTAGCAGTAATAAGATCTTGAAAATGAGACTCCAAATCAAGAAAAGCTTCTTCTAGAAGGCATTGAACGGCTTCGTCTCGTAGATCTTGAAATGTTTTTAATAATGATGAAAATATCACAGAGGATTCATTATTGGTCAAGTCAGACCTCCAATAATGTTGCTTCATTTGTTGGGCAAGCTCTACAAACAACATACAATTGTTAACAATTGTAATCATGTAGTGAGTAAAATACAGCACTTGACTTCTGTCCTCAAAATGCCTTGTTTTAAATTCAACAATAGCATTTCTATACAAATGCCCATACTGTTTAACTTGTTTCATGCTTAAAATTAAAGCTTTGTCGGTGAGGTCTTGCCCTATAGTTTTGGTTACTTGGAGGTTCTGGTCAATCATTTGAAAAATGATCACAGGTGCTGCAGTATGAAAGTGACCTTCTTGATCAGCTTCAGAAGGAATCCCTGCGCTCCAGTCATTAGTTTCTGTCTGTAGAGTCTTCTTCATCCATTCAGTGTAGTTGTCCTCCATATTTTTTAAGTACTGAAATTGCAAATTATTTATAATTTTTCTCGACAGAAGAGGCTCAAGTGAATTAGTATTTATATTCAAATCTGGATGTTTCATCAGTTCTGGACCAAAATATGTATTAACAACCCAAGAAAGCATTGACACATATTCGTTTCCTTCTAAACCATAATTAATTATTTCTTCAAGATGCTTAGATAAAGAATTGTGATACATGGAAACAAATCTATGTACAATATTATAATGAGGTGGAAAGCAAGGCTCACACAATGTTTTCACAACCTTCAAGTCTTCTAAAAGTAACTGACGTGTTAATTCTAAATGGACTACAAGCCACATTTTATTACTGGATCTTTCTTCCACCTGTGTTCCTTCAATTCTCTGCTCTACTGATTTTTCAAGAACTTCCATCACCATATCTTTCCATTTCTTTGGTCTTCCGGGAGCAATGAAACCACTTTGCTTTTGCCTTTGAAGAGCAAAAACATCCTTTTTCTCTTCTTTATCAATTATTCTTAAAGCAGTTACAATAATAGTTGGTTCTTTCCGGACTGTATTAAGAGTTCTTGACAGGACAAGTCTTAATTGCTTTTCTAATAGATGAGAGGTAGCTTCTACATCTTCAAACCAAGCTTTCAGTAATATCTTGTCAGCAGGTGCTTGGCTTGGAACTTTATGCAGTTCATAGAGCAGATCATCTCTAGAATTTTCCAAATCACTCAAACTGTGGTGAGCAAACAAGAGTTTCCCTTCATTTATCCACTGCTTTGTTTTTTCAACACTTTCTGGAACTGAAAACAAATTTTTCAAATTGTCAACTGCTGTCATATACTGGGAATGTTGTCGATTTTGAGATCGAACACTTTGCAGTTTCTTTACTAGATCTGGTAAGTCTTGAAGTAAATTGTTTACAGTCATAAGATTAGACTTAATATCTTGTATTTCTTGAAGAGCAATCGACAGTTGGCTCAATCCTACACAAACCCCATCTAACTGACTCTGCATAGTCGTTTTCAGCATTGCTTCTACTGATACTTTTTTTCTTGTAACTCTTCTTTTATATTGTTCCACCTTTTCTAGCTGACCTGGTCTTTGAAGCATATTAATTACATGCTTAGCAGCAGTAGCTTTAGCCTGCTTCTCAAGTTGTTCGATATCCATTTTAAAAGTAGCTGTAAGAGTACAATCTATTATTTACATAACATAATACTGATTATAACCTCCTATAGCTTATACAAGAACAATGACAGTTTCTATCGATAAACAGTCCATAGAACTAAACTTTCACTTATAAAGATCTCTCTCCCTCTCACTGCTATGACGTCTTGGAACTTTATTTAATAAAGCAATATAAATTACATTGAAGGGAAAACAAAAAAAATTAAATACTGGCTGAATTTTGATTAAAAATACTTTTTAGTAGATATAAATAAGTTATGGCAAGGACTGCATTCATGTAACCAAAATCTCTTGATTTATTGTTAATTATCCATTAATTTTTTACTTTTAAATTCTGTCTTTAGGTGCCATAAAGCTTTATAACCTGTTTCAATCTGATATCAGAACAAAACAGAATTTTCATGATAAAACGAGACTTCATCGTGAGAGAAAAGTATTATTATTATTTCAATTCGTGTTCAATTTGTAACTGTCTAGTTATCAGTAAAAAAATTAAATTTAATACATCCAAAAAACCAAAGCTAAGCCAAGGATGCATATGAATTACTTTTGGCTTGTAGTAAATAATAAATCATGAATAGTTTTTTTTTTAAAGTTACACTCTTACGATAAGAGACGATTATCAGTTATATGTCTACCTTTTAGTACAACAAAATACACCCAAATCGACTAAATACACTAGAAAATTTGTATTTGAATGAAACCATAGTCATAACTCAGCTAGTAGAAATAGAGATCTGGAGAGTCAGCCCAAATTTAAGGGGAGACCTCCTATCTCAAAGGAGGCAGTGCTGCCGATTCTCTCGACCAAAATTGTATGCTCAGAGCTTTGAAAATATCAGTTTTACCCGAAAAATACCCGCTGCTATTACTCGCTTCCGGGAAATATGTGACTTCGTTATAACTGGAAAACTATGATTGTTACAGTCATGACTGTACTGTCGCACAATTTCTGGCGTGATAGTTGATAATACGTCGTAATATTCTGCTAGCTTTTTTGCTTGTTGTTCAGTAGGTAGAAGAGTATCTATTATGTAGTTTTATAAGAATACCTTTTCTGTTCCTATTTTTTTAGAAGCTTGATATCATTGATATCTTCTTAGCATTTATAGATCTAAAGGCTGCCTTTGATTCGGTCCCTAGAAAAGAACTGTGGAATGCTTTCTCTGAAAAAAACATCCCGCAAGGATTGATAGAAGCTATAAAGTCGACCTACCACGATTCCAAGGGAATAGTAAGGATTAATGGAAGAGAGTCCGAATCCTTTGCAATTGAGAAAGGAGTAAAGCAAGGAGATAGTTTGAGCCCCCTCCTGTTCATCATTTATATGGATGATATCCTGAAAATGTGCAAACGGAGGACAGCCCGCACTACTATTGGCAAATGAGGGCAATACTAGCCCAGGTAATAGTATCTGCGGATGATGTCCTAATAGCAGATACTAAAGAGAACTTAAAACAAGCTGTAACTGAATGGGAAGCTGAGCTGCAAAGAAAGGGAATGACCATAAATGTCAGGAAAAGCAAAATAATGCATATAGGCCGGGAACAGGAAAACATCGAAATACTTTGGAAAGGTAAACCAATAGAAATGGTGGACGAGTACACTTACCTAGGAACAGTGATCAACAGGAAAGGAAAGGTAGACCAAGAGATATCCAATAGGATAAATAAGACAACTACAATATACTACCACCTCTGCAACACAGTTATAGGGAAGAGGGAGGTAGAGAAGAATGTTAAAAGTACATATTTTCAAGGCTATATACCTACTTACGCTCCTTTACGGAAGTAAAAGCTGGGTACCAGTAGATAAGCACCTAAGCAGAGTTACTGCATTAGAAATGAGATACCTACGGAAAGTGGCAGGCCGAACTAGGAGAGATCGCATATGGAGTGAGTGGACAAGACAGGATGTTGGAACTGTCTCTATAAAGGATATCATTAAAAAGAGACAACTCAGATGATTAGCACATTTCTGTCGGATGAGTGAAGACAGAGATCCAAGAAAATATTTTGAGGCCAGACCAACAGGAAAACGCCCAAGAGAGAGACCCAGAATACAATGGAAGGACTACATCTCCAGAGAGGGAGAGAGATGAGGGAAAAACTGGGAGGCCATGAGGGTGCTGGCTCGGGATTGAGAGGCTTGGTTTGCCTGAACAGAGGCACCTCCACGCTGAAAGGCACAAAGGAGGAAGTGAAAGAAGAAGATATCATTGATAAAAGAATCCAGTAAGAAGAAAGTCGAAATGGAAATTGGAATATTTAAACCTTACAAGATTAGTTAATAATTTTGTTAATGAGATTAATTTATAAGCTATCTAAATCTTATAAAGCATCAGAAACTGGCAATATTCCTAGTGAACTAATCTGGTCATGTGGTGAAACTGGCGTTTTTAAAATCCACCTTTAGTTTAAAAAGATCTGGAAAATTATTAAAATTCTTGGAGAATGGAGGGAGTCTCTACTTATTCCAGTCCACATAAAGAGTCCCAGAAGTGTAATTACCATCGGGGAATCTCACTCCTACCTGTATGTTATAAAATATTTACGCTAATCTTACCTAGTCGAATCATGACGCAATAGGCTAAAGAAAGTATAAATTACCAATGTGATTTTAGGCGAAGTCGTTGAACTATTGATATCTTTTCAAATTGTAGACAAATTTGGAATATAATTGGGTAGTTCAACAATTTCAATAAGGCTTTATCAATTTAATAGATTTCAAAAAGGCTTATGATTTTATTGACCTACGAAGAGACATAATATTTTTATTGAACAGGGAATATCAAAGAAGTTAATAATTGCAGTTCGGATAAGCATGAACAAAAGATTTAATAAAGTTCGAATCGACAATCATTATTTTGAGACGTTTACGTTATTAAAAAGGGTTTAACTTTAGGTTGTTAAATACCTGTTTCTAGGTATGCTCATGATTTAGTATTATTGGTTGAGAAAGAGGAAACTATAAAACTAAATACAACTGCGTTGATAAACTCCAGTAAGGAACTAGGTCTCGAAATAAACACGAATAAAACAAAATATATAGTTAGCAGTAGAAACGAGAGCGATTTCCGTGAAATAGATCTTGGAGGAAATAAATTTGGACATGTGGAGAGGTTTAGGTTGTATGGTAACTGGAATACAACAAAATTTATGAGGAATATCCTTTAAGTAAATCCCAAACTCTTCAATTCCATATCACAACCCTCAAAGAATGGTGTCGAAATTGTAGGATTAAAGTAAACCCCATCAATTCACCTTTACCCTTTGTCGTAAGCCTACTGATTCCCCAACTGCATCCTTTAATAATGTTGCCCTTACTCCTGTCAACAGATCTAATATCTTGGAGTACATCTGGACAACTGACTAACTTGAAATCCTCAAACAAGATTGGAAAGTTAGAAAACTGCACTTCGATTCCGACTATTACAGCATTTACTAGACAAACGGTCTAAACTTCCAATTCATTACAAAAGACTGATTACATGACTATAATAACGCCTATCCGGACATACGGAGTTGAGCTTTGGGGCACCACTAACCCATCGAATTCCTCTGGTATCCAATCCTTACTACCCATAATCCTTTGTAAAATCCTCCATAGTCACAAATAAAATAATCCATAAAGACCTTAATGTTCCATATATAACCAATGTAGTCCGAACCAGATATCAATCCTTCCGATATAAATTCCCTAACCACCCAAACCCACTGGTTTCTAACCTTGCTTCTTCCATTCCTGACAATCCTCAGAGGCGCATGAAAAGAAGATAACCTCGAGACCTAATGTAAAAATGTAATTAGAGTACTACTAATGGTAGTTTCTTTAGATGCGTGTATCCATCATATCATTATGATCTTACATCAAATCTACTAGATGTATTATTGTGCAGTTCTAAATGTAATAAAGAAATATAATTCTTCTTGGTTATTTCGCGCAAAATAATAAATATTTTCAAAATTTTCAATGTTGCTTAATTTTACCAACTCAATCTTCTCTTCCTGTTTTTAAGGGGGGGGGGAGGCAGCGTGGTAACGCGCCAGTCTATCAATCCACAGGTTGTCGGATCAAATCCCGGTCCCACCCGGGCTTTTTTCACGCACAAAATAATTGAAAAACTCATCGTCAACCTTCCCCTGGGCATTTGTGAGGCCCGTTAGCCAATGGGTGACGAACCCACCCTGCGAAAAAACCACGTCAAGAAACGCGCGATGTAATTCCTAATACTGGGAATATTACATCCTAATATTGGTGAATACATCGCGCGAGGACTTAGGCCTCCATGGTCTGTTGTGCCCTTAAAATAAAAATAATAATAACAAATATTTTCAAAATGTTCAATGTTGCTTAATTTCACCAACTTAATCTTCTCTTCCTGTTTTTAAATTGACATAGGACCGTCGTTAAATCGGGGTTTAGAGGGGCGGATAGGTCGGGTAAAATTACTTCCTAATATTTTGGTGTTATGTATGGCTTTTGAATATTGTCCGTGTTCGGTCCGCTGTTGGTGTCAAGAAACCCTGAATTGCGGTGAATGAAATGAGCGTGTTAGGTTGTAGGATTTAGTACCGAACGAATCCCTAAAATGTTAATAAACACTGAACCGATGGGTAAACGTTCGAGGGGTAGATGTGTGCTGCCAGTGATGGAGGGCCATTCGTAGCCGAGGGAGTTAAGGCGTCAACTTTGACTGCCTCGTGACTGTAGTGGCACCGATTCTGGCCTGGGAATTGACTTTATCTCGCGGCGGTTCCACGAAATGAAAACTTGAACCCCCCAATGGTTAGAAAGGTGGTTACCTGTAGATAAATAATCCTCCTTATGCCAGAAATGACCAGAAAATCATAGTTTCTAAGGTTATTTTCTATCATTGCACTGCTACTCCATAAAGACTATGAAAACATTTTTTTTTTTATTACCTCCCCTTCCTGGTCATTTCTAGCATACGGGGGAGAGGGTTGTCTAGAGTTAACCAACTTTTTCTAACCATGGTAAATAGAGAAGTTCTTATTTCGTGGGACAACCACAGAAATCGAAAAAGTCGACGCCCCATGCCAGATTAGAACCGACCCCGCTTCTTGCTAAAAAGACCTTGAAAACAGTCCATGAAATCCGAACTTCTCGAGTTCATATAATTAGATGTTCTTAAGTACAACTTTTAATTTCTGAAGTTTAAAGTCCCCCATTAATTCAACCCTTCCTGTCATTAGTTCGATATAAATTTGAATGCATCTTTCAGTGGGAAACGAAAAAGTGTTAAAACATTTATCTTTTATTTGTAATCCAAAGAATTATTTAAATTAAGTTAGATCTCCAAATTTGTATTATTTTAAACTAAATAAAACCCCAAAACGACTGATTTATATACTTCTATATTTAAGAGAGTGACATAACAGGTTTATATCCGTCAGAACAGGGTAACTGGCATTAAGTGATGAAATAAGACGCTAAAAAATATTAACTTAAGAGAAGTTAAGAGGATTAAACTTTTTTTTAATAAGCACTTTCACAATTTTGCTTGGTTACTTAATGTTTTTCTATATTGCTTACTGTCAATATGATATTTCTTTGGATATATAGTTAATTACATGTAATATATTGATAATTTCAAATTTATGTGGCCTCATTTAGAGAGTTTATTGTTCTTATACACGCCATCATGCATTACAGTGAATAAAAAAGTTTTTAAAAAGAATTATTAAACACTACAAAGTACAGATTACTCCAATGACATAAACACAACTAACGACACTAAAAATAAAAGGATACAATGGAAAACAGATGGACTAGATAGAACGGTTAGGGTACGAAAAAAAATTTCGCCCTGACCTTTCTCCATTTCATTCTCCCCCAGTGCTTCTGCAAACCTTGTACGGTTTAGTACTAGTGGTTATTATAGCTATGTAGAGCACTTAGTCATAGAACAATTATGAATAATGTTGCTATTTATTAATCTTATTTCAATATCCGCCAAGAATAGTAAGAGTGGGTCCCTAAAATGTTAATAAACACTGAACCGACGGGTAAACGTCCGAGGGGACGTTTCCCATACCGAAACGTAGATGGGAGGATTGCATTAAAACTGATTTAGTAGAATTGGATTTGGAGGGGCATCACTGGAAGAATGTATGTAGAGAGCAATGGGTGGTATCGGCATCGAACCTTCGGATTCGTTAAGCCTTCATTATTATTATTATTATTATTATTTATATTTATTAATTTTAGTTAGCATTCTGTACATTTTTGTAGTTATGAATTAGTTAAGAAAATTATTCAAAAAAATGATTTTATTTGTATACTATAGGCCATCACTACTATAACCAAAAAACCTCGAAACATTGCCACAATATAATTATTTTATTATCACTTGAGACTCAAACGGTTCTGAATCGATTAAGTGCAATGTTGAAGACATCTTGCATCCTAAGTAAATATATTTTTTTAATATATTAAATATGCTTTCTTTTAAATTATGCAAAGAATGTCCTTCATAATTTTTAAATTACATTTTATAAATACAAAGACGATATTAGGACAGCTGATGCGAAGTAATTACTAACTTTTTTTATCTCTCGACTGTTTTTGTTTCTAGAGATTGGGTCTCTATTGTGTCTAGTAGTGATAAATGGGTATCTGATTTCTCAGATACAGTCAGTTTTTTATTCCAGGTTTTGATTACTTTAACGAAAACTATAGTTATTAGTCAAAATTGATGACTCTGCCACAGTTACAGAGAATAAAAAATGGCAGTTATTTCAAAATATTACGAAAAATTAATTTTTTCTACGGAACTTATATTAATATATTTAAAACTATCTACAACACTAAAAAAACCTAATATAACATCATTTAGAATAGAGTAATTTAGGTAAAATATGAGCCCTAATAGTGCTAATAGTTCCATAGTTCCCGAGACATAGTTTTTTAAATTACATTATGTTTTACCAAATAACGAAAAATCTATATTTTGCGAATTTATTTTTGCGACGTATTTATTTAGGAACGTACAGATTCCTATTGGCTCTCAATTGAGGAGTTATAGCAGGATTAGGGGTATCAGTTTCCATCATATTCATCAAAACTAATTCACTTCATTATTTGGAAAAACATTTTTTTAAAAACTGTATCTCAAAAACAACAGAACGTACCGAGGTATATTAGAGCTCAAATTATAGAAAGATTATTGTGAGTTGTTGATAGCTGACTGTAGATTGATATGAGGAGCTGGTGTGGGTGTGGTCAGCAAAGATACGCACATAAACAAATAAGTTAACACAAAATTATAAATAATTGTTTTCATCTAGGTTAACTTTACCCCCGACCATCTTCATCTCATTTGAATAATGTGATATGATTTTTTTTTCAGAGTCGTACATAGTTTAAGAATATGGAGCTCTGAATAAAAAACTAGCGAAATGTTTAGTCTAATAAAACTTAAGAGCTTATTTGAAAATACATCACTTTTTAATGAAATGTATTATATTTCTTGTAAAGTATAGATTCAAATTAAACCTTCTTCTTAAAAAAATATCACGCATTTTTTTCTTTACTCGAAAAAATTAAAAAATGAATTTATTTTAACTTCTGGATCAGTCGTCATTTTTTAATCCTTAACACCTATATGTATGTACCAAATACCCACTAACATCATTACAGGAGGGTATGAAAAAAAAAAAATTTTTAATCCCTTTTACTATGATTGGCGGAGTCGTCAGTTTTGAATCTTATCTGTATATAGATAAATTATTTAAACCATTAAAGTAATAAAAAATTGGGATAACTTCTACAGGTCTGTAGGTAGAAAGGACCGCCACGATATTATAAGAAACTATGAGGTTCTCCACTTCACCACGAAGAAGATAGTTTAATCGATTAAATAAGAGTATAAATGGAACAAAATGTTTTTAGTCCTATCGTTGTGACTTAGATAGTAAAAGTAGGGGCTACCGTTTACCGGTTTGAGTTGGTAACGAGAGGCAAATGAAAGTTGTCCTACGAGAAGGTGGGGGAATAAGGTGAAACATCAGTGCTGCCTCTATCACCACTCTGATAGCTCCTCCTGGACTCAGTGTCTTCCGAACGACGATCACTTGCTGAGGTATGTAGTTCGGGAGTCCAGTATATTTCTCTTCTCATGATATTTCCAGCTTATCATGGAATATGATTGATTGGCTTAGCTCTGCGTTCATTGCAATTTCCGGCTAAGATGTACTTACGTTATCTATTCGTTGGAATACATCAATAGGATAATTATGATTTGCAACCGGCTGCCATTGTCTTTAGAAATTAGAATATTGCGTCACTGTATTTGATAGAAAAGAGAAATGTTGAAAGCAGTTATCGCCTAGTATTTGAAAATTTTTCGTACCAATAATTAACATTGTTGAGGGACAGCTTACTGTCATTTGAAATGATATTTAACTTGTCTTCATCTTATATGTATCATTATTATTAGATAAGCCTGATGGATAATAGTTTGATTTTATTTTAAGAATTGATAACGGGAGGAGATTTAGTCTCGTACAAAAGATACCCCTAACTATTTACAATGTCATAATTATTGAATAATAAAGATAAATAAAAAAAATAAAAGTAATAATAGTCATAAAATGAAAGAATGAAAGAGAAAACAAAAATATTAACGAATTAGTTTGGATTTCCTGCACCTTAAACTGCCGGTAACTGAGAAACGAATTTTGTAAACCGTTTTTTATCATCATTCGATTTCCACTTTAGGTTCGCAATGTAACTGGCTATTTCTTATAAACATTTTTTATTTATTTATTGAATTCATAATTGTATTTACATAAAAATACATATAGTAAATTTGATGTAAGATCATAATGGTATGACACAGGTATGTAGAGAAACTACCCATTGGTAGCACTCTAATAACATTTTTACATTAAAAGGTCTCGAGGCTATCTTCTTCTCAGGTGCCTCGGAGTATTGTCAGGAATGAAAGAGGAAGAAAAATTAGAAACTAGGTGGGTTTGGGTGGTTAATAATGGAAGGATTGATATGGTTATTGGACACCCAAAGCTCAAGTACGTTTATCTAAATAGGCCTTATTATAGTCATGTAGATCAGTCTTTTGTAATGAATTGAAAGTTTATACCATTTGTCAATTAAGTGCTAAATAAATCGAAGTAAGTAAATAGTCAAGAATCGATGTGCAGTCAGTAACCCATTATAAATCAAGGAGGCATATCCTGCAATTCTTAGGATCATGTTTTGGAATGATTGCAAGTATTGTCTTTTCATGAAGGATGCGGCATCCCATAATTCAGAATCGTACATCAGTAACGGCCTTAGTATTATTCTGTAAATGAGAATCATTTTATAGATAATACACGAGAAGATAGATAAATAAAATAGCTTGAAAAATTGAATTATTCTTATATAATGGTTATTAGCAATTCATTCGGGACTTAATTAGTGTACATTTTGGATTGGTCTGACAAACTGAGTCTGTATTGCTTTAGCATTTCCGAGTGCACAGTTAAAGTTATTAGGGGTCGTCCGTAGCTCAGATGGTTGAGGCGAAGATCTTTGCCACCTGGGAAGTTTGGCGGCGACGGTTCGAATCCGGCCTGCGGTGTTGACTTTTTCATTGCTGTGGGAGCCCCACGTAATGAAACCTGTTCTAATCATGGTTCCCCAACCATGATTAGAACAGGTTGGTTACCTCTTAAAAAAAAATAAATAAATAAAAAAAAATCCCCAGTGCACTGAACTACCCCACTGCTCCCGCACCCCGTATCCCAGAAATGGCAAGGGAGGGGGATAAAAAAAACAAAAACAAACAAAAGTTTTACTTCTAGATAACTCTCCTCCCCTCAGAAATGACTAGAAAGGGCGTCATAAAAAAAAAAAAAAAAACGTTAAAATTAGGAAGCTCAGTCTAAGCATTATGCTTAATAAACACAAATTCTGTGAGGGATTATGAACACTCTATATTCTTCTATTTTGTTTATCCAGGTATCCTCACAACGTTATCTGAAAATTTATCAATTTTAAGTTTCGAGTTTACTTAGAAAAGTCCTAGAAAACCAGGAATCAACTCGAATAGATTTAGTTGGTGTAAAAAAATCGACTTTATGCTTTCAAGTTGTATGTAATACGACGTGTGTTGAACTTTAAGCATTCGCAATAACAGGTGGTGAAACGGGTCTGGAGTAGTATAATTTACAGTCTCCTTAAAAGAGAGCTTTAAAGTTTCTTTAAACTATTTATTCATATATTTTGTTAATCTGGGGAATATATTATCACTTTCTGCATTTAGTTACTATAATGTTGTTTTAGTTAAATTTATGATTATTTTGACTAAACGTAACATTTAGAACACTGGTGATGTTTCACATATCCGGCACGCTATATGGTTTTTTTTTTGGAGGGGGGGATTACAATAGAGGTCTATTTACAAAAGTTTCTGGCGTTAACGAAAATAAATAATTTGAGGTTTTCTAAAATAATAATTAATCCGATAAAAACAAATCTAGTTGCCAAGGACATATCCAGAAATAGTTTTTAGGGGCGCTAAAAAAAAGTAATAGAAATGTTGTTTGTAAGGCCCAGTATGTGATTTTACTATCTAATTTTTTGTGTAGGTAAGGTAAATGAAGACAGAAATCCTGTTTTACATGGAAAATAAACCACATTCAACAAAATCTGTCAAGAAAAAACGGCTTACATTTTTCGGGGTCAAGAAGTAGCCCGAAAATTTCAGGATGGTATTTTGCTATAGGAGAAAAAAAAAATTCAAAAAAACGCTAAACATAAATAGAAAACTTAATAGAAGATTATTGAATTGTTTCTTATAGTAATGTGGGATTCCAAATTTTGTCTTTTTTGGATAAAAATATGAAAAATACAATATTGAATTATTCCAAGTATATGGTGATTATAAAAATATAGAGAATATAAAATATAATTATTTTAATTACATGGAGAATATGATATAAAATTATTCCAAGTATGTAGGGGATATAATATAATATAAATTATTAATGGGAAACCGCGGGTCTGAACAATTTGAAACACGAAAATTTGAAATTAGCCGAGCCTTTCGCTCAATTGTCATATACCTACAAATGAACGTATTATAGTATATTTATTTTATTTGTAGCTAGTCGGGTAAAATTATCCAGAAAATCCGTAAAAATTTCTTTTCATAATATTTATTAGAGAGGATACTATAGTAAGTTACTTGATGAAGTGAATAACATTTTATTCAATAAATATTGGCCAAGTTCCAACGAAAAATACCCTATATTTCACACCCTGGTGGTGAAACGGTAACTCATTTTAGCAAATCTTAAACCAGTATTGCCCAGGGAGTATTAAGGTATACATTGAACACTACTGGGTCAATGGAAGACAGCAAGACCGGTCTAATACCCTTTTTATTTTAATTGTATTAATGTTTAGCAATGTTTTATTGTTAAGCATGGATACAAAAAGAAACAACATGTGAGTAGTAACAAGTAACAACAAGTATTCCATGGCAACCTGGCAATGCTGAGAACGCTAACCTTTGACCAGGTTGAGGTTTGACCTGTTCCTAATTCGTACGCTATCTCAAAAGCAAAACGTTTCATTTTTGGGCTTTAAAATACGGGGCTCAATTTACGTTGCATTGGAATAATTAAAACCCAATTTATACCAAATCGACCCGCCCACTTACCTCTGTCAGAGTTTTGAAACCTGTCACTTTTTTAAATATCTTTCATTAAATTTCCAGTTAGACTTTAATCGAAATAGGGATTCGCCACTTCTTCATAAAATTCCCTTTCTTTTTATCCTTCATTCGTCAAAATCTAACGCTCCTGAGAAGCACTACAGTAATATATATACATACATAAATTATTCCAACAACTAAAATTTTCTTTTTATTTAAAAGGGAAGGAGGCAACCCTCTTCTTGATGCTAAATCAGTATAAAGGAAACTAATAATATTTAAAAATACGAGCGTTATGGAGTAATAAGCCATAATTTAAGTGCTAAGTTGTTTATGGAAATAAAGAATCATAAAACAGGTCATAAAAAGTCACTTGAAAATTAAACACTAACTATATCCTTCATTTATCTGAGATATTGTCAGGATCATGTAACGTATTGGTTGGGTTTGATAAAAAATGATAATTTCATGATGTGTTCTTTACCGATTTTGATAATTTTTTTTTGTGATTCTAAATTGAAAAAAAAATCGACACATATCCCATTCTTTCCTCCTTTTAATAAAATAAATTGTTTAATTTACAAGTAAACTTGCCTTACAGATTATTTCACACCAAAAATCCTGCCAGATTGATCGTTAAAAGAAAATCAGTTTCGAGGAGAACAGTGTTCTACTGGGTAAAGTATATTAAAAAAAAATTGTTATCAAAGTTGGTATCAGATTTGCTTTTACCAAAAACAAAATTTGAAAAAATATCTTTTATCTGGAGTCAGAATTGTTTTAAGAGTAAGAAACCTAGATTAAGATTTTCAGGAGAACATGAAAAAAAAAAATGACAAAAATTTCAGCCTAAATTAAAAAATAAGTATATAAATAAAAAATCTCTAATTTAGAAATCTTTGGATCAATTCAAGCCTAATTTGTGGATAAAGTTTTTCAAACTTTACTTCATTAATCTAAATTTGGGAAATCTTTGGTGGTTTAGAACCAAAGTTATCTACAAAAAGCTAAAAAAAAAAAAGTAATGTAAATTTTCTATATTAATTATATGTATGAAATTTAGAACAAATGGTTCCAGCTGAAATGGTTACTTTACCTAAACAGGCTCTCCAGAGTTTTCCAGGCTAGGTGTAATTTTTTGAAGTAGAAGATGAACGATAGAATTCTTCATTTTCCCAAGGAGTAATCCATTAGGAGTGGAATTTTTCGAATAAATAAAAATTGACTAATTAATCCGACTAATTGCTCAATTATATATTCTAATTTTATTGACCATAAAGCTGTTTGATGAAGCACAGGTGTTGCCGAATCTTCCATACCGAACCGCTATTTAATAAAGCTTAATGCAAACAGTCTATAGATTTATATTCATAAATTCGTAGTATTCGTGAAAGAAACAATTTGCTGTAAATCTGTGACTTTAGTAGGCATAATCTTCCTCGTTAACTGTGAATAGGCTTGGCCTTTTGAATCTGTACAAGAGGAAGTGCTGTTTGAATGTGATAGAGAGTGGCGAAGCAAACTGCCTCCACTACAGTGCATCCTCTAAACTAATTGTTTTAAAAAAATAGAAGAGATCCATTTAGACCCTCTTGATGAAATTAAAATGTATATATATTTCTTATCTATATATTAGTAAAATAGTAAATTGAAATTGTTGTGCACATTTTGAATTTTTGCTTTATTTATATAACAATTACAACCAGAACCCGGCCTATAGAAAAGGAAATATATACAGTCTCTTTCTCAAGCCACTCATATTTTACTTAGTACTCGGAATTTTAAAAGCTTTCTACCGTTCGTTAAAAATTAATGAAATTTTTTAAAGTAGTATAGATTTGCTAAAATTTGAACCTTCTTTGAGGTCTTCGCATTAAATAGTTCCATAGCAACTATATTTAGGATTTTTGTCTTCTAGTCGCCATTTTTTCATTTATTCTTATTTTTTTTAACTAATAATATAATTTTTTTAAGCATAAAATTGTCTTAAATTCGCACTTTTTAAAAATAAAAATCGAGATGGCTTTTTTTGTAAAAAAAAAAGCAAAATCGAAACAAATTTTGTATGAGATTTACCACGTCAACAAAATACAAAATTGACAAAGGAAAAAAATCTAACCCCGTCTTTGTGGGAATTAGATCCACCTATTTTTTTTTCCTGTATTTTAATTATAAAATATGTTAGTTATCAATAATTATTTTTCTTTATTAATGTTTTATATGCTCGTTAGTTTCTATCTAAAGAAACGTTTATAGATTGTATTTTTAGTTAGTTATATTTTATGTATATATAAGTTACGGACTGTCATCTGACAGGCCTATATCAGCTGATCGAGTAGAACAGCTGACCGATTATATACACAGAGAGACGGACAGGCTCCGCTAATAGATCAGTATTTGAGTTTACTTCATTTCGTGATTCATTTCGCACTCCTCTCTCTCCTATTAATTTTAGTTTCACTTCAGTAAAAGATAACTTTTATAAATATATAGTATAAAAAAAAAAAAATTCCTTCTTTGGACCCAGCACCTAACCTTAAAATGCCACAAGACAAAATTTCCCCAGGTATACATGTATCTTTACTTTTTTCATATATATGTATAAATTAAGCTTTTTCGTTTCAGGAGGGTTCGAAAAAAAAAAGTTATATTTTAACTACCCTTTTATCTGCTAACATTTATAATTGTTAAAACTGCTTTCAGCGGGCTCAACTGATGACAACGCCACTAGGCAACCTAAAGGGAAAATCTTTATTGTATACACATCTCTTTGTTATTGTTTATGACGGTGCGAAAAAAAAAAGAAAAGGAAAATATTATATTATATTAGTTTATTATCTTTATATATCTGAAGTTTACTCCAAATTATTTTTTTTTATAGTTATTTATAGCTAGTATTTTTTTCTTCTTTTCTTTAGTACACTAAGAATTTTCTATTTTTTTTCTTTTCTTTTTTAATTTTTAATTTTTATTTTATTAAAAAGGCCAACCTCCTCATTATGCCTCTAATCCGTAACAGAGGTAAATAAATAAATAGTATTTGTTTAATTGCCGACCATCTTCTCCACACATAATATTAATGCAATATTGAATGTTATCATAATGAATGATAGGTACTGAAAGTGATAGTACTTTGAATAAAGAATCAATTAATAGAATATATAATGTTATGGAAATCTAAAGGATTATAGGTGATAAAAAGTAAGCGAGACAAGTGAATGAATATTTCAAAGATAATGTAGAAGAATGCTACTGGGATGAGCGAAAGGTAAAGAGATAGGAATGAATCAGAGTCGAAGTTAATAAATCTGTATTTTTCAGATTAGACTAATTATAATTGTAAATGAAATGATTGAGTATCATCAAAATAGCAATATAAGAAATGGAAACAAAAAATATAATATATTAAAAATAAGTGATATTATGAGTGCAGACGTAAACAAAGCAGTTAAGATTTAAAATGACTGTCACAAAATGTAAAGCATTCATGGAGAGAGGTGGATGTACAAATGTTTACAAAGAAAAAGGGGAATTACCAAAACTTATTATTTTTAATTCTTAATAACCCTCCAAGATCGAAACTTTAAATATTTTACAAAGATATACATAGACATTTATTAAAATAAATTTATTAATTTTTACTCCATTTTTTATGAAATTGTACACGAAACATTTCCGAAATTTTTATTTAAATGATTAATTAACTAGAAGATTAAAATAAAGTCCAATAAATCCCACCAAATAATCTTCTACTAATACCGGTCGAAAAAATCCGCTACCTACGACTACATCTAGACAAACGACTAAGTTGGAATCCTCACCCAAGACTGAAAAGACAGAAAACTGCTCAAAGATTTCGACAATTAAAACTCTTGAGAAACAGTCTAAACTTCCAACTAATTACCAAAGAATGATTCATATGATCATAATAAGGCTTATTTGGACTTGCGGCGTTGAACTTTGGGGCTCCACTAAACCATCGAATTCTTCCCGTGTCTAAACCTTACAATTCACAATGTTTCGTAAAAACCGTAGTAATCCTTATATTGTGAAAATTAATTTCATCCAACACTACCTCAATGTTGTTGCCTATTTGGCCAGAAGTAGACATCAATCCTTCTACGATAAAATCCCTGATCACCCAAACACTCTTGTTTCTAATCTTCTATCCTTTTCAATACCTAACAATTCTTGTTGTTGTTTGAAAAGAAGATGACCTCGAGACCTTACTCTAGAAATATTATAGGAATTCTACCAATGGTTAGATTCCCCACAAGACTGTATCATGTCATTGTAATATAACTCATATCAAATTTATTTGTTGTATATTTATTTATTTAATAGAGTTGTAAATTTCAACGAATTAATTTTTTAAAAAATTTTTTTTTTACGTATTCACATATTTAATTCCATCGGATTGAAGAGTGAACTGTTTTAGGTTAACAGTGCACGTAAATACATTGCAACGTAAATAAAATACAATTATAACTATGAAAGGATGCACTATGTTAAAACTACTCATTAGTGAAATTTGCATAATTATTCAATTATTTGAATTGTCCTAGGTCATTTTAAGAATAGTTTTGCTTGCACCCGACCTTACATTTTCTAAATCTATTGTTTTGTACACAGAGTTTCCTACGTAAAAAATCCAGTTCATCCTCATGGACTTTGCTAACCAGCATCAAAGG